>NW_020799107.1:15062435-15066737 GCF_003259725.1 Athene cunicularia | reverse complement strand
AGATAGATAGATAGATAGATAGATAGATAGAATTAAAAGTATGTAATGAAATGGTAAATGAGCAGATTACAGCTGAGTATAATGATGGGCTAAAAATTGTGGTGTCAGTAAAAGATAAGAAAACCACTCCTGTAAAACATTCAAAAAATGTATTTCTTGTTAGCATTTTGCCATCTCATTGGTATCTCATTGTTAATTTGACATTTTTGTAGAATTTACATGTGCTTTTATACTGCATGCATGCCTGATCAAAAGACAAATAGTGTACAAGCTGTAGCCTGCCAGTTCTGAAAACCATTATGCAGAAAGCAGGTATTTGACCCACATGTAATATACCCATCACACACAAGCCTTCTCTGCCACACAAATGCCTGCATTTTATTCTAGTCTATATTTAATAATTCTGTGGTTAATAATTTTATAATTAATTTATAATCAATATTATATAATAATATATTTATAATTTTATGCTAAATATAGGCACTTCCACAAATTCCTTATTTTTCTAATACACACAACAGGTGAGAAAACAACAGCAGAAAAAAATGCCAGTTGTGTAGGTCTAAAAGATGCATGATACAGGCTCCGTCTTTCTTCATGCCCCATCGAAGTTGAGAATTAGTCATTACCCACAGCACACCAAAGACTGGGCTGGGCTGCTGAAGCAAACAGGAATCACAGCCTGGGCTGTGCGGGCATGGGGGCTGCATGTAGCATCAGGCTGGTGTTTGTGGGTACACACTCACCATGACATTTACACAGCCGGAAAGGCAGGATTGCCTCTGAGCCAAATCCAAAGGCAATGCCTTAGACTTTCCACTTGCTGTCTCTTAGAAAGACTAAATGCTGCTTATTTTGGCTAGCAGTACCACGCAAGTTCTCTTTTAATCATGAAACCAACCCTGCTAGTTATGTTTTGGCATGTAACTGCAGTGGTGAGTGATTGCAGCATATCTGGACATACCTGCATTAATTTCAGTCCAGACAGTGCAAGCAAAAATAATGATGCAGAGAGGGTTTTCAGGTGAGGCACTCATGTGCCTCTTCCAGGTCACAAACCTGATGGTACAACTGGCATAAAATTAATGCCACCATATTGCTACTGCTGCTATTGCTCAAACTAGTTAGATTAACACGTGTACTTAGTGCTACGTCTTCTATGGCATGTGTGTACAACCTTCCATCCTAATATATCCCAGGCATGACCCCCACCATGTTTTATGGCCAAATTTTAAAGCTAGAAATGGAGGCAAGCCATAGCAGCCAGAGAAGCAGAAGTGCTTCAAAGAAACCTCAGTACTAAGCCTGAGCTGAACTCTGAGCCAGTCCTGAAGGAGAATTGAAAAATATGGAGCAGGTGTCCACGTCCAAATTATCTGTGTCTAAAGTTTCACGTACAGTTTAAGCTGGCATAAACCATCACTACTGCTAAAAAAGCACTTCCAGGCTCTGTTCCTTCTCAGTTGCTTGTATCAGCCCTTCCTCCTCCTTGCCTTTGCACTGGCATGAGTCTTTGTGCAATTGCCTGATGACCTGCACTCAGATCTGGGTGAAAACTGATAGTTTTCTCCCTGCAATGGGCTTTGCCTCGGCAGCCCAGTTCACCATGCAGCCTTGCAAAAGCCATGCTGACAGAGGCGGGGGGGGCAGCACAGCAGCAGGAACGGGGCTCGGCAGGCAGGGGAGGCGTGTGACTGCTGCTTTTGGCAGGCAGTTAGATTTAAACTGCCTGGACATACGCATGAAACTGTATTTTCCATGTTGAAAGGTGGTGAGACGTCATTGCACACCCAGTGTGGCAATGAGATGTAAAGAGACAATCCTTTCAACTCTAAAATTGAGTTAAAAGTTGCTAGAGCTGCCTTTATCCTTTGCCAATTGTTGTGCCTTTACAATAACTTGTTAGCTTTTAAATATGTTCTTTTTCTTCCTGTTCCATATTCATTGAAGACTCCTGAGATTAGGATTGAGCTCTCCAAATCTAATTTAGAGTTTCTCAGTTTGAATGTACTGCCTCATAAAGGGGGGGAAGCCATACTGCCATGTGTTAGTTCACTGTTTTATATGGTATGATCACGCAAGACACCCCGATTACTCTGGTTTCACATCTTTTCTAGCTAATTTTTTAGTTTTCATGATAATGGAAAAAAACTTGATAAAAATCCGAAGACTCACTAGCCAGAGGGCAGAAAAGCCCCAAAATGCACACTTAAAACCTTGTTGCAATAATACCAGCTTCACAATAGTGTACCACTGTGGTTGGACAGTGTTTGCACAGGCTCCTTTGCTTTCACTCTCTTGTCCTCTAACAGAGCAAGTGAAATTACGTGTTTTAAACAGTGGCATGTTAACACAGTGCCTGATGCAGACTCTGCACTCCTCCTCTTGGACTACAGAGTCTGTTCCACCCCCTCATTTCTCATACTCTACTGGAATAGTTTATTTCATTCTGCAACCAGGGCCTACAGTAAGACATGATAAATCCCAGCTCTTCAGATACACAGCCATGCTTATAATGCCTGGACAAAGTGCCCCAGGCAAGAGACCTCTGAAGCAAGTGTTCTGTTCTCTGAAGCAAATCCCTATGAATTGAGTGATTTAACATTTAAATAGATTTTTTAATCATTTGACTAATTGGCAATGCCTCAGACAGGAAGGATAAACACGTTAGTCACAGCATTTAAGAGACTAAGTATGCGGCACCTCTCCTCCTCCAGAGCATGAGTTTCAAGTCATTTGCATTTGATATTTGTGCTTTCTTTTAAAACATGGCACCTTTGATTGACTTTGTCTGGAGACTTCTCTAGGCTCACCAGCAGATCAGTTCATAATAAAGCACAAGCACTCTCAGATCAGACAGAAAATGCCTGTAAGTGTCATATCCTGGGGAAGCCAGAGCACGCAGGCCTCCACTGCTTGCCCTGGCAATGCTGAACCTGTCAGGTGAGCAAAACGGGGTCACCACCCCCTACTTTTTGACTTTCTTAGCATCTTATTGTACTTATTGCACCTAGTGCTCAAGATCGTGCTGAACTCTACTCCAGTTACTCGTCATGGTTCAGTGAAGTAATGTCTTATTTTATGCCCAGAAATGTATACTTGTGATCTACCGCTTTAACTGGATTTTACACTCCCTTGTTCAAAAATAACACACCTTGGGGAAAAGCCTCTGATGTTTGTGAAATGACTGTATTTGATTCATCAGTAAAGTGTTCTTCCATGATTCACCTCGATACCGTACATCTTTGTGATGTACAATTAATGTATATGATTTAGTGTGATGCTGCACACCTCTTTATGATTCATTGTGCTACACAGCTGATTTTTATATGGCAGATCTACACATACATGTAACAATAGTCAAATAGGAGAGATTAACAAGGAGGTGAGATTCTCCAGTCAGTGAAAAACCACTGTATAAAGACACGGGTAGATGAGATGGGGATTACGGTGTAAAGCAGTGATGGGTGTTGATTCTTGCACAATACTGATACAAATAATGTACTGTCACAACCATGTGATGTGTTTACCTCAGTAGAAAAATTGTTTGCCCCTGAATCTTTTGAGTCACTTCCGTTAAACATGACAAGCTTATTTTCAATTTGCAAAAAGTTTTCCACAACAGCAGAGTACCTCGGTGCCAAAAGTTTGGATAAGGAAGGGTCCATGTGGCTTCAGAGGGTAGAGGTGGGTTGCCTCTGTTTTCTTCCTGTCCTGGGGTGACCATCCTGAGGGTAGCCAGGGAATACCGACAGGGGATGGGAGGGACTTGCCCTTACCAGTTAAGTTCTCCTCTTCTTCCACATTCCTAAAGGTAGGACTGGCTACAGTGGCACAACCTGCTCCCTTCCTATTCCTTGGAACCACCAGACCCTCTCACTGACCCGCAGCCACAGCACTCCTGGCAATCCCTGATGCTGCTGCTTGCGGTAACACCATCCCAACTCTGATGGCACAGGAACAACGAAGCCGATTTTTTGAAAAATTACTATAATCTAGTCGTTTTGGTAATCATTTTAGATAGACTTAGCCTGTCACTGAAGCAGCAACCCTGGAGGGAAGGAACCTGTGCTTCCCAAGCTGCAGCCACGGCAGCGCAGCACCGCGCCAGGCCTCCCTCCATCTGCCACGGCAGGGCCGCGCTTCTGAACCAAACCCACCCGAGCAGACAGGCCCTGCTCGCTCCAGAAGGCTCTTCCTGACTCCCGCGCGGCTGACCGACAAGCACGCAGCCTGCCTCAGTCGAAGCCCGTCTTCCATGGTCAGCCCGAGCCGCCCACGGAGCCGGCGGTCGCTCCGGCT
>NW_020799107.1:15009197-15062385 GCF_003259725.1 Athene cunicularia | reverse complement strand
GCAGGGCAACAGCGATTCTCGTCCTCCGTGCTTGCTTTTTCTCAGAATGGGGCTTGGTGAGCGTTTTCGGCCGAAAACGCGTTTTCGGCCGAAAACGTGCACGTTTGCACTTCCCCGCCAGAGAGAAGCTGTTAGCCGGGAATTCTCTTGCTGGTTGTGACCGCTGCCCGCGCCCCCCCCGCCCCTCAGACGGCGTTTCCAACATGTTAGATTTACGTGCACCTGCTGCGTTTTTCTGTTGTTTTCAGCATAAAATCCCTCAGGTTGGGCTTTGAAGTGGGACTTTTCTTCCCCAACGTTCTTTACTTTTCCTCCTCAGTTTTTAAGTAAACTGGCATTCGTTTTTTTTGCTGTGTTCACTCAAGTTAGTTCCTTTCTACTACCAGTATGCTCTTTTTTTTTTTTTTTAGCACGTGTGTGTGTGAACCATCCATTACCCCTCTATCCAGCATGCTTTGCTCTTGAGTTTTAGCGACAGAGCCATCGGGAAAGCCATGGATCATTACTTTTTTTAAATTCCAGAAGCAGAAATAATTTGAAAGCACTGGATTAACTGGGTCACTGCCTGAAAACATCATAGCTTTCTGCTGGAGCCATGCAGTTAGATGTTTTCAGGACTTTGACCTGAAATTGTAAGTCCTTGGAAGCCTACTTGTTTTATCTGTCAGTAATGTGCTTTGCATACCGGTGGTATTGTGTGAATACTGTTAACCCTGGAGAGCCTGGCTTACTGACGGGGGAGAAGGCAGAAGTGCTGACAAAACCAAGGCCCAGATCCTGCAGTCGTGCCCATGCAAGGACCAAGCAGCTCTATGGGCCGGGGTGTAGGTTTAGCTGCCTTGTCTTTCTTGCATGTTGTTGCATGCATACTCCTGGCAGACATCACTGTCAAGGTATAATGTAAGCAAAGTGAACAGTTTAGGGTTTCTCCAAGGAAAAATGTTTTCTATTTGAAGTGAAGCCTTTAAACCTGTCAGTTTACCATTGACACAGCTCAGGTCAAAAATAATTCTTTTCCTGAAGTACTCAAACTGTTTATTCTGAGTTGAGCTCTTTTTCTGTAGCACTGATGGTTATATACAAATAAAGTTAGAAATGTTGTTAATGGAAGTTATACAGAATTCTTAGGTTCTGACAAAGGACAGGCTCAAATGTGATGCTTCTGTAGGTAAGGTAGGCAGAGCCATGCCTCCAGTCTCACCATCTGCAGGGTTGCTGCTAGTTAAGAAGGTTTAGGAATTGTAGGGGTTGTTGACTTAACTCATTTGGAGATTAGAAGATTAGGTTATATTTAATTTGGAGTTGTGCTTGGAGTTTGTTTGCATCTTATCCATCAGTAGTTCATGATATGATTAAAGAATACTTTATTTATAAAAGCTTCTTTCTGCAGTATCTCTTGTAGCTTGATATCACTGTAACTCCTGGTTTTTGTTTAGACAAGACAGTGTTTAACCATGTTTTGGCATTTGAGGGTTGGGGGTTTTTTTGGGGTGCTTTTTTTTTTTAAAAAAAAAAAGACTAAATAAATATGCTGCTGCAAAAATCCAGGTTGATATGCTGAAGAACTGTAAGCCATACTGGATACAAAGGATGATTTGAATCTAAAAATGGATGGTCAAAGATCCTGAAAGCAAATGGACTGTTTTGCCAAATAAGGAAACTTGGCACATTCTGCTGTGTATTTTAAGATAGCACAAGTGTAGTGTGCTACTACTTTATTGGCAATATGTTGGCAGCCGGCCTTCCTGAAACAAGCATTCAATCTGCTTCGTGGAACCACACAGTGAAATGAGGGCAGTGAGTTTTGTGGTTGTTACCTTTAATAAATTACAAAGAGTTTTCCTGAAGTAATGGAATATTTAAGCAGCGTCAGGTGCATGTGCAAGATGAGAGATGCAATTTTCAGTTCAGCAGCCACGCACTAAGCAAAATAAGAGTTGCAGTTACTGTGTAATTTGTGCTAAATTCTTTCCTGCCGCCTCTCTCTGACATGCAAGTCCCTTAGTGAAAGCCCTGTGTGCTGTGGGAGCTGTAGCTGAATGACAAATGGTAGGGTCTTCTGGTTTGTCCGTGGAGTAAACAGAGATTTGGGCTTGGTGGCACTGCCCTCACTGTGCAGGCTGTTTTCGGGGAGCTAGGAGGTACAGATGTATGTGTCGGGTTCTTCGAGTGTGGCTGTGCTCCAATGCAGGGCAGGGCAGCCTGCTGTGCTGTCGGTTTGCAACCGATCTGCCTGGCTGCTTGGGGGTCCCCTCACCATTGGAGGTCCAGGGGGAACAGCAGGTGTGGGACCCCAGCAGGGTCCTGGGGAGGGACCCCGGTGCAGGTTACTTGCCTAAAGTGCTGTAATCACAACAAGCCAGTGATTGTGGATGGTTTCCTACACCAAACACTTATTACTGTACTGAACTGAGCTTGTGGATTAGTAGCTTGCTGCAAAGTGACTCTGTGTAATGGAGTCCTGACATGTTAAATACTAATGTTAAATAATAACTTGACATTAAATACTGCCAAATGTGGCTCAGATCTGTTTCTTTTTGGTGTGAAATGAACAGCTTCTAACAGCATGCTCAAATAAGTTACTATGAGGGAAAAAAAATGATACAGGAGAAAATTGAGATGATGTTGTAAGATTACAAGTTCATGTTAACCATTAGAAATACAACAGAAAAAGGAGAGAGTTCTTTTTCTCCCCCCAAAAAGAACCCATAGGAATAATTGAAATAAACAGCAATTGAATTATTTCTCAAAATATCTGTAATTCACCATTTCTGAACTGTCATGTTTTCATTTCATTGACAACAACCAACAAAGTCAGTTCTCATCACATTCCCTACTGCTGCATGACAACAGTGGTTAAACACCCAAAACTGTGTTAGTGAGGAAGGATGGTGCTGACACCAAACCTGGGTTATGCTCTGTGCCTGTGCATGGGGGAATTGCTGTAATGCCCCTGGCTCCAAGCGCGGAGATGCTGTTGGAGAGGACTGCTCTCCTGACTGCAGAAGTGTAAAATGCAAAGAAGTGCTGCACATTGTTGGAATGATGCCCTTGTTTTGGATGCAGGTGTAAGACTTTGGAGTTTAATGAAATACTTGATTTTTTTTTTCCGTAACATGGTATAAACTCAGATTGAGTATCTTACAAAACAGGATGACAAGTTAATAATTGTGTATGGATTTGTCACATGCAGTTGTTACTCTAAAACAGTTGTTTTCTTAAACATAACAAAGAGATTGATCTGTCTAATTGAGGATTAACTACCTTGCATCCAAAAACATGGAGTAATGTTCAAGCAGGTCTGTTCTTTCATCTAGGAGAAAACTGTATACCTAACTTAGGTCATCATTAATTACAGATCTCTAAATAAACTGTCCCATGTAAATCTCCCTTACTTTCTCTGGAAGAACCTGATACAAACCAATGAATTATTCTTTAAATTATATTACTTTAATGTATGGTGGTGCCTATAGCATCTGCAGCTGATAGACTGTTGTAGATAAATTTGAAATTGTGTAAGTATTAAAAGATGAACAGTAGCTTCTACAAATGCTTGTGTGCTAGGCAGTGCATTGTGATTATGTAAATGTTTAAAGTTTTAAGCAGCAAAAAGGACACATCAGAAAAGTACTCGCTTGTATTTATGAAGTGTCTGGTGTGCATGATTTAGCATCTTGAAAAATCGTGCTATCTTTCTGTGAAATCTTGGAATAACATCTATGTTAGCATAACTTTCAGAAGTCAAATAATTTTCTTGTTTATACAGATTTGGTTCTTCTGGGTGGACAATCATTTAAAATAATTTGACAGCTCTTCAGAACTACTGAATTCAGATAATGAAGGCCAGAAATACTTGTTTCCTGTGATGTATGCTTCTTTTTGCTTGGTTTTCTGTTCATTCTGCCATCCCAACTGCAGCCATCTGTTATCAGCTGTTCACACTTCCCTGTTAAATTTATGGTCCAGTCAGTGCGTATGCTTTTGCCTATGAGTAACATTACTCTTCTGAATAATTCTGTTGTCAGTAATGAGATTATTCATTGAAGCATAATTATCCACACGCATAAATGTGTGCAGGGCTGTGTGGCCTTAAATTGTGAGGTCTCTGGGTTGGGAGGCTGACCTGTTTTATTTGTCTATAAAGTGTCACATAAGCTTGAGACACTGTGTACACAGCATTAACTTGGAGCAACTGCTGGAGTAAACGAGGCAAATGAGCTTTTGCTGAAGGCCTGCTAATTAAGCATCACTGGCAAAGAAGCAAGAAGTTGAACCTGGCTTTGCTACCCTCCTGATTTGCAGGAGTGACCAGTTTCTTTTCCCTTGATCTTTCTCTAAAGAAAATGTGTGCAGGCCAGTGCAAAAGATGATTCAGGGATGGCAGGAAATCTAACAGCAACAGCAACAAGGTTAAAACAAGAACAAAAGGTCAGCAGAAGAGTTTAGGCACTTGTACCAGGGAAGGAGCCAGGAGAGTACTGGAAGAATGGACTTTTATTTCATGTCCCATGGGCAACCCCTCCTTGGACTTGCACAGCTGGCGAAGGAGTGTTTGTGTTCCCTCGCCAAGAGCTTTGTAGGTTGGTTGTCAGCAAAAAGCATGTGTGAAGCCTGTTCCCTCCTGAACGTAATGCCTTCTGTAAACATAGTACAGTTGTCGTGGTGTGGTCAGCGCTTGCCTTTACCCTTACAGGTGGTGAAGAGATGTAAAATGAAGCAGACTGTTTCAGAAAAGGCTCTATATTATCTTGTGAAATATGTGGAAAAATATTAGTATCTTCATCTCTCATTTAGAGAATAGCTGCATCCAAATAGTGCCAGAAATTTCTGGTCAAATGATACCTCAAAATTTTAATCAGATTAGCTGCACAATCAGGAGCGGTGGGGAGGAAGTTATGTCTGTGTTTGTTACAGAAGGGACTGGGATAAAGGGGTTTTGGCAGTTGGCAGTGCTAGGTGTATTACAGGTGCGTGTCCCAGCCCCAGACAGCACATAATGTGTTGATTCCATCTCAAAAAGCACTGTGGATTGGACGCTCCCAGTAGACACAGTACCTTTAGGTACTATAGTTAGACCAGTATAATTGGAGATGTAATTTTCACCAGCAACCCCAAATTTCTCTGTCTTTTTTGGGTATGTTTTATGCAAACCTGTCTATTAATTTTATGCTGGTAAATTTACTTTCATTAGTTGCAAGTATAGTAACTTTTGCTGGTAATTAAAACTACTTTGTCTAATCTCGTGCATCTGAAATGATCTCTCAGCAGGCTTGCAGATGGATCTGGAGGATGCTGTGTCCTGCAGTCCAGTTAAGGATCTGAGGCTTCCTGATCTTACACCTTTAAAAAAAGAAACCTAAAATTAGTCATTGTTCATGCATTTAGGTGATAGTGTTTCTTGAAATTCGCCACAGGCTTAAGCTTTATCGCTGTGAAATCTCCAGGAAGGACGTTCCGTTCCCCTGGCCACAGACATGGGATCATCTCTTGAAACTGCCGACACCAACCTTGGCACAGGCTGCAGAATTTCACATCTTGTAACCCAGATGAATTACCATGTACTTGCACTTTGTTATAACATGCAAACAGAACTGAGTCACTTGGGAAGAGATGTTTAGTGTGGCCAGGTTTTTCCACATCCTTGCGTGAAGCACTCCTACCTTGCCCAAGCGCCGGCAGCGCGCACTGTGCTTGCCGAGGCGCCACTGCCCACCTGCCGGAAGGCTGCCTGCCTGGTCAGGGCCGCACACACCTCGTGCGCGGCACGCACACACCTCGTGCATGGCTGTTGCGGTGCCAGAGCCGGAGTGCCTGGCATGCCTGAGCTCCTAGGCAAGCTCGGAGCTGGGAGCATGCTTCCCGTCCATTGGCGTGCTTCGCTCGCATCGGGGAAGGCAGCAATGCCCCTGCCTTTTGCAGAGCTGCTTCCAAGGTGTTTGGGAAATGTCAGTGTTGCTCTGAGGAATATTTTTAGTCATTTCTGTCTCCTAGCTGCTCCTAATCCTAATAGCTCGTGCAAATTTTGCAAACTTTTGCACAGCCTGCTGGGAGTACGAGTTCCCAGGGTCTTTTCTTCCTCTGCCCCACAGATTTTACTGTAGCGTGTTTGTGGCAACTGGTGCTGGTTTTGTGAAACAAAACAAATAAACTGGTTGTCTGAGCATGTGTAAGAGAGCCTATAAATCTGTGAAGCATGTGTTAATGAAAGCTTTTCTCTTCACAGGTTTTGCTGTGGTACATTTTGTCATTATGAGATGTCGTCTACCAGTGCTTCATTTGTGCAAATTAGATTTGACGACTTGCAGTTTTTTGAGAACTGCGGTGGAGGGAGTTTCGGGAGTGTCTACCGAGCCCGATGGATTTCTCAGGACAAGGAGGTGGCTGTAAAGAAGCTGCTCAAAATAGAAAAAGAGGTAAGAATTTACTTTTCACTTTGCTGTGGAAACAAGGTCAGAAATTCTTTTCTGGTGTCTTTCATCCTCTAGCTGACTGAAGCAAACTGCCTCGGGCTTCTTGTTTAGTTACAAAACCCTGTAACTGGATGGTGTTACAATAAGGACATACTGAGGGGGCCCCAGCTGAGGGTGTTTCTATTTAAAGCATTATTGTTTTATTGATTACTGTCCTTCCCCACTTTTCTCGTTTAGCAGCTCCTCTGTGCCCTGGCCCTGAGGAGGATGAGAGCTAGCTGCACCTGTGAAGCTAGTGATTGATTTCCCTTTGATACCGCTGGGCATGTTGCTAGATAGGAAGAGGTAGTGTTCACTGTCTTTGCCTGCTTCTGTTTTCTCCTCTTTATATCTGGTCTCTTAAGCTCTGTGGTTCATGTCTGTATGTTCACTGTAGACTTAGTGTGTGTTGCTTAGTGTTGTCTCTTTCCTACTTGCTGAAGGTTTTGATCTGTGGCTCCACCAGCTCTGTGATAGTCGTAGTAGCCACACTTCGGCTTGGTCTCATCTTGCAGCAAGGTTTAAGCCTAACCCTTCTACCAGTCACCTTCCCTTGCAGCGTCCTGTGCACCTGGAAGGGCAGACAGGTTCTTGGCAATCTTGTGGGAAAAGGCAGAATTAAGTTACTGCACCTTTACCAACTAAGGTTGGTTGGAGGTTTTTTAAAAAAAATATTTTCAGGTAAACATAAAAATCCCCTTCACCCTCAGCTTTTGTACACTTCCAGCCAAGACACAGTGTATATGGTTGTCACAATGCTCCAGTCTGTCTGCTGGTCACCACCGCTGACGCAGCAGTGAGGACACAGCAGTGTAGTGATGGACAGCACAGTTACTGGACCGCTGTTCCAGCATGACTATATCTAACTTGTATAGAATATCATCAGGGTATTTTAAGAAGACAGTTATAAGCTGGAGGACAGCAGAGCTGGACTAGGGATAATGCTTAGTACACCTAAGTTCATCCACCACTGGCAGAAACTGAGTTAGAGTGATTACGTCATGCTTAGTGATGTAACAAGCATGTTTGATCATGATTAAGCAAGTTGCTGTCTAAAATAATGTGTAAGGATCTCATGATTTTTCCAGGATGATTGCAGATGTACACCTTTTGTCCAATGTCAGTTTGTACTGTTCTCTTTGTTTCTACTGTTTGTTAATATCAAAAGATATACAAAGACAAGTAAAATTGGTGCTATGCAGTATCAGTAATGTGCTCCTTAAAAGTCAACTGGCTGGAAGATCTCAGGGGTGCGTAGTGAAGTTTTATTGAATAGGTGTGTTTCTGGTGGGATTACACAGGAGTCTGCTAGACATGTTGCTAACTATTTAAAGCATTTTTGAAAGAAAATTTAAAAACAATATTACTGCATTTTGTGATGTCATAAACCTTAGTGGAATGGCAAATGATGGAGAAAGTAGGACAGTCATATGTATTGCTTGACACAATTGGACCATTTGACAAAAATATTTTTTTTAAAACAGCCAAATACAATGTTCAGCTTGTAGTAATGAGGAACACAGGTTGTGCACTAGGAAAAGGAAATTGTATGCTGGAAGGAATTTAGTATATTTTAAAGGGTTTATTTTAGGGATTAATGAAGACTTGCAACTCATTAAGAGCTCATATCATGGTGCTGTTAGGCAAATGAGGTTAATGTCCTTGCATATCTAAATGAGGATCAGGTCATTTGTAAGAACCAGCTGTGCTTTATCTTTGGCCCTGGGGTGTCCTGGTTTGAGTGAGTGGTGGGGGTTTTTTGGTAGTGACGTGGGGGTGGTGCTACAGTGGTGGCCCCCAGTAAGAAGCTTCTCGAAGCTCCCCCGGGTCCAAGTCAGACCCACCTTTGCACCAAGGCCAGGCCAGTGAGCTGTGCCTCTGTGATAATGTATTTAAGAAGGGGAACCTGAGAGGGGCTGTGGGAGTTGTGAGGAGGACACCTATGCAAACCCTGAGGTCAGTGGGAGGAAGGCAGGGAGTTGTACCAGAGCAGAGACTCCACTGTATTCCATTGTGAGAAGGGGCAGTGAGCGGCTGCATGGTACTCAGTTGCTCAAACCACAACATGGGGAAGACAGTGTTAGGCAGTAGGTGCAGACCTGGTTCTCTTGTGTTTGAAAGGATGTAAATGAACTGGAGGGGCAGTCCAAGGAGACTGCAAAACACAAAGAGTTGAAAGTAGAGGGGCTGTGGAGGAGTGTGTGTTGGAAGGGGTTGATGGACATCATCCATCAGGATGAGTTGACAGAAGGGGAGCCGGTGCCATCCACCACAAAGTTGTTTCTTGTCCTTCAGGCTGGTCATCATTTGCACCTTAAACTATTAAAACTGGTTATAGCTGGGAGCAGCTTGGTGTGGGCATCTTCTCTTGAAAGTTTTCTGGGGAGGCAGAAGAGAGGCAAATGATGAAACCTTAATTAAGTCTAGCAGGTTTTGGTAGAACATGTCTGTCAAAAACCCTAGAGAATTTTTAAAAAAAGAGCTTGTTCACAAAAATTGTGTTTTCATATGGAGAAAATGCTGGGTTTGTTTAATCTAGTGCAGAAAGTTACTACAAGAACAAATGGTTGGGATCTAAAACTAGACAAATTAGAATGGGAAATAAGTCACGAATTGTAAGGAGTGAGGATGAGTAATGCTTGGAGCAGACTACAAATGGAAGGAGCAAAGATGGAGAGCCCTTTCTATCCCTTCATGTCTTCATATTGAGATGTCTTTTTGGACAATTGTTTCTGTCACGTTGTTGAGCTCAACACAAGAGCAGCTTGCTGAAGTATAGTGGCCTGTCATGTACCAGAGGCCATCCTCGTTGGCCTAAAGGTCTCTTCTGACCCTAATGGCTGTCAGGCTGTTTACACATGTAATATGTTTATCTGTAGTGATGACAATAATGAACGTCTGTGACAGAACTGTGCTGAAAGTCATGGTGAATCAATGGCTTTTCTGATAGCAGTAGAAAAATAACTTGCTGTAGTTGTATGTATCTCTGTTTAGTAGATATTTGGATGGTTTGCGTTTAGTCCAGAAAACTAATTATTACTCTTTGTGGTTTGTTTGGAAGGAAGTGTCCTTTTAACTCCATGACTGATTGTCTTGTATTTCTGTTAACTGTTGCCAATAATCCCTAACAACTGATTAAAGGGGAAACAGGAGAGTTGGGAAAAGCTTGTCAGAGGAATTTCGTGCTAGCTGAATCCAAGGGCACAAGCCAAGTCAATGGAGCTGTGGTATCATTCTGCAAATATGTTGTATCTGTGTTTCATTTTATTAAACAAGCCAAACAAAACCAGCAGAGATCTTGAAGGCTTTATATTAGCCAAGTGGCTAACAACTTCTAACATGTGAAACAAAGCAATTTTTGTTCCAGTATATACAGCATATTATACTAAAATATGTGCTCAGAAAAAATTCCAAATACTTGGAAGGGTGTTGCTCAGACAGATTTCTTCAAAACTCTTTAAAATTTGAGAAATGGGAAGACCTCTGCAAGGCACTAACTTTTTATAGACAGGTAGTAAAATACGACTGTATGGGTGGAGGTGTGTGTTTATGTGAATAAAATACATCTAAAGAGATGTGCTGAGAAAAATAAGTACACTGAAAGGCCTTGATTAGGATATCAGTTCTGAAAGTCTGGATAAGACTTCTACCGATTAAGTAAACCATAAAAATATGTCTTGAGTGATTAAATAACGGCAAAAATAAAATTAAATGGCCATTTTATCATTTAGTACAAGCACTTAAGCAGGTTTAGGTTTTCAGCAAGGAACAGGAGTTCCTTGTGAATTGTTTTATGGAAAATCAAACTATCGGCATGATATTTATGATGCATATGGGGGAGTAGAAATGCCTCCTGTAGCAGGATGTACACTTGCTTCTTTTGCCCTAAGTGATAATCATGTGCACTCATTGAAGAAAATTGCACACCTACTACTCAGGACCTTATTTGGTATTTTTGTGAACAATTTATATGAATTATTGGATAAGCCCATAATTTGGCTCCCACTGAAATGGATGGGAGAGATTGGGCCCAAAGGCCTTATTCTGCAAATTGCTAGCAGTTCTTTTGACTCTTATTATCTTGAGCAGATAACTGCTCGAGTGAAATCTTACAAACGTTGTTTTATGCCTTGCTATGTTAGCTTTTCATTGAATAGCACTCACCTCCTTCAATTGTCTGTACATCTCTGAAGTTCCCCTGTTACTTGTCACTGCTTTTGAAGGCTGTGGTTTTGGTGGCTGTTTTTTGGCAGCTGGCATCTGATCTGGAGTGTGGTTCTTCAGTGAGACATTTGTTCTGCTGGAATTTTACCTGAAATTTGAATTTAATTTTAATGTCACTGCTCTTTGGAAATACTCCGTGATCCATGAACTGTCTCTGTGCTATTGATGGACAGCAGTATTGCATCTGCTTTGCTTGCTTCAGCTGTTAGAACCATGGTACTTAGGTACAAGATCATTTGGTTTCATGCAGTACAGCTGTTCCTGGATTCCTTCAAAATGCTGGCAGTGGTCTGCGCAAACTGTAGGAGAGTAGCGGAAAAAAACTCAATAAAATGTAACTGTAATCTTATTGGGAAATACTTCTGGTGAACTAACAGAACTAACTTGTGGATAAAAGATGTTAAATTGAGAGGGATTAACCGTGCATGCTTTGTTCAGTCATGTCTGTGCAATGCATCTGAGTTTTATGAGACTCAAAAATAAAAACATGTTTTTACTAGTTTGGATGCTGTATTGCTGGAATTCTGACTACCATGGAAATTAATTTTATATTGTCAGGTTTTCTTGTATGTAATACATGTGCAGTAAGCTTTAGGGGAATCTTTTAATGCTTCATAGAACTTTTCATATGGAGTATAATGCAGCTTGTTCACTTTTTTGATTTTATGAGCCACTTCTGGAAGGGACTGTCCAGAAAACATGGATTGTGCCTGTACCTTCCAAAGGGGATGAGTTAAGTATAACCACATGCATGTCACTGGACTTACCTCACTCATGTTTGTAGTCCTAAAGGAGAGCATGTGGTAATTTTAATGTGAGTCATGAGAGTAAGGACTGGGAATGACTTTCAAGAGTAACAAGAGAAAAACAACAGAGTAAAATAGAGCAAACCAAACCAAACCAAACTGAAATTGATACTTACCCCTGACAGGACTAAAAATAGTAGATGTTCTTTTTGCTTGTGGTTTATAGCTGGTGTGGGTGCTTGGGTGCCAGGTTTGAATGAATCTCCACACTGGAACTTGACTGTAATGAAGGGCAATTCTGATGCTTTTTTATTTTATAAGCTCCTTCTAGGAGCTCCTACTTCCTTACCCCTCTCATGTCTGAGTCAGCAAGTATTGAGAGTGATTCAAGGTAACATCTGACAGGAAATGTCTGGATTTACCTGATTCCAGCTCAAAGCCAAGGGACAACAAACCCTGTGTTTCAAACCTGTGGTCCTTTGATGCAGGTGCTATTGCTAATGAACAGCTTAAGAGTGTGTGCTGTATAAAGGAGTCACATATATATGAACTTCTCAGAGACACCTGCGCCTATATTGGAAAAATCATAGCGTTCAGAAAAAAAGGAAGGTTGTATATCCCTAGAGTAAGTCATCTTAAGGGAACTCTTCCAGTCCTATATGCATTTAAAGAAATGCTGCTGTATCTTTGTTAATAGCTAAAAGAAAATAACACTGGATTTATTATACCAGAGCGGTGGCTTAAAATGTCTTTGCTTCTGTTCTACAGAGTGGTTATTTTGCAGTGTTTTCTGTTTCATTTTTATATTTTGGTAAAGGAAATGGCTTAGAGCTCTCTTCTTGGTGCTGATTAGGGTATTCCCAAAATGTATCAAGAGGATACTTGGTACCCTTTCTAGACTGTGGAAGTTGTCAAAATGGGTTCAGATACTCCAGCTGTTGTATATTCTGTATCTTGCAGAATAACTTGTTTTGGGTAGGACAGACTTCGGCAATAAATTTCTATTGCTTTTGAGTTTGCCCTTCTCTTGGCTTTCATTCAAGGGATATTTTTTGGAAGAGCTTATTTTATAAATGAATGTCATGTTGTCAGGTGTCAAGAAAGTCACTGCCTTAGATTTTCTTAGTGAGTGCTTTGGATAAAACTGCATTGTAAGTGTTGAGAGGCATATGTATTGTAACTAAAACTATATTGGCATTTGGGAGATATCACTATAATGAAAGATGATGTAGCATTGTCAGAATACAGTTATTCTTGGGAACAACAGGCTTTAGTTTCATTTTGTCTAAGAAGAAACTTCATTCCTCTGCATCTCTGCTCCCCGAAACAATCTCAGAAACATGGCAATCCAGACACAAAAATGTATTTGTATTTTGCTACATTTTATTGTAGTGATTTTTTTTTACTTGTATATTTAAACATTTTTATACCAAGTTTTTCATTAGATGAGTAATGTCTTTGAGTTGCTTCATATAAATAATGAGTATTTGTAGTATGAGTTGTGTGGCTTACTGAGGTTTTCTGACCAGCTTAATTTGAATTTCTTACACAGGCTTGTGTATACATGTTCTTTTAAAGCAAGCCAATTTCGGCTTAATTTGATTTAGACATCAGCTTCAAGAAAACTGGCATGTCAAGGCTCAGACTGGCAATTTGTGACTTCAAAAGTATTTTGGGTCACTTGAGACATAGTGCCTGTCAGTGTTGTCATCTTAGCTTGCAATAAATGAAAAGTGATTTCACAAGTGCTAGGAATCTGGCTGTAGCTGTATTTAAGAAGTTACCCTATCTTTTGTGTTGTGGTTTTTTTGTTTGGGTTTTTTTTTGCTAAACCACCACATTTTTGTATTGAAATTGTAAAAGGTTAAGAGCACATGTTCTGTTGACTGGTGGGGAACTTTGAACAGTTACTACATAAACTTAACAAACAGTTAAATTAATAAGCTAAGATGCACCATATCTGTCTGTTTCTTCCTTTTGCTTGACTCTTGAATTTCCCTGAACTTTGTCAGTGTGAAGCAAAATTACCTTGCGTGTACTGCTGGTCGAGAATACATGTGCAGTTGCCATAACTTTGTTAAGGCACAGGAACTTACCATGAACCAGATGTTTGGGTTAGGAATATCTCTGCAAGGTTTGGACCCTTTTACCACAATTATTTTTAATTTTGTTTTTTCAGAAGGTGCAACATCTGCAGATGAACCAGTTTCCAATAAATTATGAATAAATGTTGTTTAGAAT
The DNA here is from genome assembly GCF_003259725.1 of Athene cunicularia. NCBI lineage: Eukaryota > Metazoa > Chordata > Aves > Strigiformes > Strigidae > Athene > Athene cunicularia. Next base: position 15,048,725 of record NW_020799107.1, on the reverse strand, counting down.
AGGGAGAAAATCTGTCCCTGTTGATTATATAGAAAGCACTCATGCTTTTTGCTATCCACAATATGCAGCCTCTGAGGATATTATTAAATATTCTTTAGTTTCATAATTAGTTTAATTCTACTGTATATTGTCTTTAAAATTATGTCAATCTGCTGCAGATTTGTGCTCGACAGTGGATTGCTCCAGTTGCCAGTAGATACTTGGCCACAATTAAGGGGTTTTTTCCTTTTTTTTTTTTTTTTTTTAATTTAGATATGTTTCTCCCTTTTCTGTTTTCTTTTTCTGTGAGCTCAGTAGTTATTTATAATTTGGTGGAGAGGTTGTGTTGCTTATTTCTCCATGCCAGCAACCCTTGACATCGAATGTCAGCTCTTTTGTTTCCCCTCCCACGACATTCTCTGACCTTGAGCTTCTGTTGAAGTGATCAACTGCAAAATAGTATTTTTGGATGTTTAAGCTGTCCTGAAGCTTTGCTGTAGAAGTCTCATGGATATGGAAGAAGTCCTGTTCTCTCAAGGTAGTGTTTTAGTCTGTTGCAAGCAATTTAGGGTTAGTCTTAGCTGTACATTTGTCTAACTATATAGTTTTCTTAAGGTTACAGCACAAAATCGCATGGAAGGTGAGATCTAGTGGTAACTTGATGGTAAGTGATTGCATTTTTAAGTCTTGAGTGCTTGAGGGACAGCTGACAATTTAAATGGCTATCACCCACATTGAAATCTGTTGGTGTTGCAGTCCCTGGGGACTCTAATTAAATAATTTATACTCACTGCAGCATGTAGAATGACAAATTTTTGGTTCTTATAATACCAAAGTTGCTGTTGGTGTGTGTGTAAGTATTGTTTGAATCTAAAGTTTCTGGCTTGGTGCACTCCTATGTGATGGTGTGGAAGTATTGTTTGAATCTAAAGTTTCTGGCTTGGTGCACTCCTATGTGATGGTTCAAATGAAGTCAGGGATCTGTGCTGGAGTTGATGTGATCTGAGGTCAGGGACCGTCAGTCTCCTAGAGGCCATTTTTCCAGATGTATTCAAAACTGAGCATGGGGGCCAGAGTCTTTGATTGGGGACCCTAAACTACCCGCTACACACATAGTAGCATTGGAATTTTGAACAATATGTTTTGTCCTCTTAAGGCAATAAAACACTTGATAGGACTAGACATGCCCTCCTTTACTAGCCTTTTTTCTTTTTTTTTTTTTTTTTTCAATTTTTGACCCTTTTGTGTAAGGATCTGGGGTGCAAGATTTCATTAAAAGCAAAGGTGAAGAAAAAATATAAAAATAGATATCCTAACTTTAAGGGAAGCATCAAAATCAATCTTTTTAATTGTAATGATGCCACTAAGACTGTAAAAGTTATTTCACATTTACCTATTGCCACTTATTAAGGTGCTGATAGAGAAAGTTTCCTTTTTAAGAGGACAGTATAAACAGTCACAAGGAAACATTCAGACCTGTTTATGTTAGCTGGAGGCTGCAGAGGAGCCAAGAGAACAGCTTCAGCATTAACTCTTTTTCTTATACTCAGTTAGTTGCACTAATGTAATGGGGAGATGAGGCCAATAAGGGCAGATACAGAACTGCTCTTCTAATCCAGCTGCCTCCAAACTGCCCTGTCTTTTTTAATGTGTTTCATTTGTTGCAGTTCAGCTACTGGGGAAGAATCCTATTTACAAATACATGTTCATTTATTAGATGAATGTTTAGTGAATCTATGTTCTACATAACTTCTATTTAAGAAAGCCAGCACCGCTGGGAAACTGGGTGACTTGAGTAACAGTGGCCATTTTTGGGCCTTCTCAGTCCCTTCTGCGACTCGGCTGCCTGATGGCCAGAGAGTGGAGCAGCCTTTTGCACACACAGGAGGGGCCTCCCTACAACTGCACCGCCTTGGAGAAGTAGTGCCTGGCTCCTGGATGTCACTGAATGGGGACAGTGCCACATGTCTTCCACTTTGCTTCTGCCTTTGGTTGCTCAGTTATTTTACTCCAAAAACTCTGAAAATTGAGGCTCCTTATGGCTAAATGTTGTAAGCAGGGGAGAGAAAAAAATCACGTAGTGATACCCACCTGACCACATAGCTGTGGGTTTTGTGTGTCAGGCATGTGAGTTTCCTTCCAGTAGCTACATCAAAAATGAACATGTTTTGTAAAAACCCTTGAGCTGCTGTAGGACAAGTGAGGAAGCTATTGGTAGACACAAGAAGACAACATGCAGTTGCTTTGTACAAAGTTCATTTTTGGAAGGTGGAAAAACCAGAAGACGGGCAGGCAGGCTGGGCGGGCGTTGGCTTTTCCATGAAAGCTGAGGCGCTCTGCAGATTTTTGTCTGGCAGAGGCAAGATAGGAGAGGCAAGTAGGTGGTTGTTCTGGAAACTTGTTAAAATAATCTAGTTGCTGCACCCTTGAGTGAGTGAGTAACATTTTCCAAGAGAATATCTTTTCCTCTTCCTTGGAAGAATCTCAGAGCAGAGAAAATGTAGTGCATGCCTGCGTGCAGTTAGAGGGGGAAAAGCAAAGAAATCACTTTTTGTCTAATCATATAATAACCTGAATTTTAGTAATGTCAGATGCATTTGAGTCAGTCCTGTCAAAGATGATGGCTGATAAGGAGTGATTGTTGGTTTTCCTTTTTGGTGAACTGTGTACTTCTAATCTCCCAAACCAAGGAGAAAGCTTTTAACTTTGACCTCATTGTGATGTGTCTGTGTATACTGAGGTGCTGCATGTGATGTAAGTATGTAGCAACAGATGGATAAAAATTCACATTGCCTTGCTAGTATCCCCTGTAAGAGTTTGTGAGGGCCCTAAAGGGAAGTACAAGATCCAGAACCCCACTCATTAGGACTGTGCAGTTTGGAGTTTTGCTCTTAACTTTTGCTTTTTCAGTTGTTTATGTATTTTTCCAAAGTCTTTATTGTAAAGTCTTCTCTCTAAGCCAGTGTCTCATCTACACTGTGCAGAAGTTGGCAGTAATGTGGTTTCTGGCACTGTGTCCCCAAGTGGTTTACTCTTTTCCTGTTGCAAACCACTTCCCGGTTAGCACTGCAATTCTGGAAGGAGTCCTGTGATTTTTCACTGACTGGGAATAAAGCTTGGCCCTCCCAGGGTAAACAAGTATACTGTTGTTACTTAATAAATTTGAAATCTGCAGTATGAAACCTCCTACCTTTTCTTACTGTGTTTCTGTGCTATACTGTGAGAAGGGAGATATTCCCTGCCTGTTACAGCTGTTACCGAGGCTAATGTAGAGTAACAGTACTAACAGGGTACTTGGCTCAAGAAATTCAGGGCAAGTGACACTTGATTCTGTAATGACACTGGCATCAGCTGTTAGTTCTAGTGACATGGTTGTTGCCTTGAAACTGTGACCTGAGTTCCCTTTTTGGGAAAGAAAAACCTGCAGATCCATTTCAAAGACCAGGGCAGCTGCTTTGTTTGTCTTTTAAAATCTGTATTTCTGCCTTTTTGCTTGGTCAGTGTTTAGAACCATTAAAAAAGTAAACGTGACATGAGGACTGAGATCCTGCAGCTACAGCTCCTTTATGATTACATATTCAGCCACAACTGTACAAAGGAAAATGAGAGTCCCTTTTCCTTTATGTACCGTATTTCAGTTTTCCCTTAGGTTTAAATTGGCATTTTGGACTATGTTCGCTGGAGCCACTGAAGAGCTTATCAGAAAAGGAAGGAAACAGAGGGAGGGAAAGAAAGAATTCCAAATGACAACCTTTTGAATAGTCCGAGTTCAATCCCTAAAACAAAAAGTGGAATCTTTTTTTTTCTAAATAATGTGCTCTACAGTCTCACCTCTCATCTTGAGAAACATGAAAGAGCAAGTAAAAGAGATGACCCAAATCACAGAGTTCCTTTGAAAGAAGAAATTCAGCTGTTTTGAACACTTACAATCAAAGGAAGTGGTTTCCCTAATTACATGAACTATGTGAAAGCTCTCAGAATAGCTCTTCCACCCCAGGATTCCTTGCACTTTAGAAGTTTGCATAAAAGCTCACATGGAGAATCAGATGCAAAGTGTTTGATTCAAATTTTATTAGGCAGAAGTGAGCATACATTCGTATCTCTGGGTTTGACAGCTGGTTGGGTTTGGACCACAATCCTGGGTTTGATGGATTTCAGTCCTGTACTTTAAAATCTTTCACTCTTCAGGTTCTCCAGTGAGACAGCCCTTTCAAGAGAAAAAGTGGAAATGAAAAAATGGAGAAAGGATAGAGGGGTCCCTTTGTGAGCTTTCAGTTGAGGATTCTTCACCCTGATTAGGCTGTTCATCATTGTGAAAATCCATCCCTGTATACAGCCTCTAAAAGAATGAGGTATTTTACTTCCTCTCATTTTAAAGAAGCTGTGTATTTGGAAGAATTGTGATTTGAATTCTACAACTTCAGTAGTATTCTAGCACCACCATTTACTTCAACCCATCGCAATTCTGAATTCGGTAGAGACTTTCAACAAAAGAGCAGTATTTTCAGAAGGCTATTATACCTTGTGCTTTCTTTTTGTTCATACACAATAATAAAGGTATGTTAGTCTAAACTAAACAGTGAGGACATATGAAAAGACACAGGACACTTTTAAAGGCTTAAGAGCTCTGTTCCTCAAGATTTCCTTTTCAGAAAAAGAGTTTTGCTTTTTTTGTAGTTTGGAAGTAATGGGAGTAAGAAATGGAGAACTTGAAGCACTATCAAGAGCATTTGTGAATGTAGGCACCTAACGTTAGAGATGCATCATTGCCAAAATTTTGAGAAAACCAAGCATTTCAAAATAGAGTATGATTTTATTTTTGCTTTGTAGGAAATGTCTTTATTTCTCATACAGTTCCTGGGCCCTACATCCAGCTTGTGAGCTCAGCTCATTGTAGAGAACATTGCCAATCTAATCCATCACACTCGATGCATAAATGAAACAGTAATTGTGCAAGACTACAGGCATTGCTAGAATAGGAAGAGATGCAAATTCTTTCTGCTGCGCTCAGGTTCAGGCTAGAAGTGTCATTAGTTGCAGCACAATGCCTTCTCTTCAGCTTTTCAGGTACAGCCTGTGGCAGAGCGGTTTTGTTGGTATGCTGCATGACATGACCCCAGTCCTGAATTTCCTGTGGGCTCATGTAATACATCGTTCCTGTTTCCTCTTTGCCGTTTCATTTATTGCAGGTCCTCAGGAAGCACAGTGCAGGGCGATAGAGGAAGTAGTGCAAGTCAGTTGTTTTGTAATCACAAAATAGATAATCTCCATTTTATAACTGGCCTTTTAAATGGTTATAATTCCCCATTGGGGTATGTGTGTGATGTTCCTCATTTATTTTTGATGTGTCTGGTATTTTTCAAATGATGAAAGAGAAATTTTAAAATGATGAAAGAGAAAATCCAAATTAAGTCTGAAGGTGCCAATTATCGGTGTAGAAGTAGAAACTCACAAACAGAGAAATGTCAAAGCTGAATGTGGTTGCAAGATGTTCTTTCCCTTCACATGTTTGCCCTAGAATACACTGTGGTTATGTTGTGAAGCATTATTGCAGTACTGTTATTTTTGCTTTCAACTGCCTTCTCTTTACTAGATCCGTATTCTTTTAGAAATATTTGTCTGTTCATGTGTGTGAGTTAGAGCAGTTCTCAGAAACATTTTTGTACATGTTGGAGAATGAGAATTAATGGCATGCATGATGCTGTGATTTTTTCCACATTTCTAACTCACCTTAGAGGAAATGCTTCTGTCTTACATGTACTCTGTTGCACCAAACCATTGCAAAGGCATTGGAGCAGGTCTCAGGCTTCACATTCTTAGTTTGACTCATTGTTAGTTTTTTTCTTTCTGGTGGGTTTGAACTGCAGAGCCAAGGTTGCAGCACAGACATGAGTAGAGATTATGGTACCTCTGGTCATTCTGTTGTAACTTTGGGAAAGGAACTGTCTTGGGATATTGCCGTTTGTTTGGAGAAGAGCAGTGACAAAGTCAGACTTTTGGCTTAATTTGGTATCCTGTGGTGGTACAAAAACTGGGTAAGTTCTCTGCTCCTTGTAAGTCTGCTGTTCATGAAACTCAAAGCCACCACCTTCATAGGATACCAGGTCACTCTGTGATTAGTCTCTATCGCTCTTCTAGAGAGGTTCTTCTAGATTTCCACTTCCTACAGAGTTCAGAAATACTGGTATTCAAGTTATTGCTTTTTTAAACAATGTATTTTGAGGCTGACCACTTGTATTCTTACATAGATATGATGTCAACATAATTTATAATTTATTTTTTTTTTTTTTTCTGAAACCAATTTTTTTTATAACAAGGATTAGAAATAAAATAGTTGTTATTAAAATATGTAAGCAGGTATCTATGAAGAAGTCTAGATAAGGAGTTCCGTGTGCAAGACATTGAAGAGAAGAAAAAGAAAAGCTGAAGTTACTTGTCAGAAACATACAGTACAGTATTACTAATAAATGTGTTTTTATAACACTAAAACCAATTTTTAAATATTGCTAGTTTTCCTCTAAGGTTTTTATCTTAGCCATTGTTTTATTTGAAAATTTTTAGTCTTAATGGAAAAAGATTGAGCTACCATGAGGTAGCCTGAAGAATCCCAAGTAAAAATAAACAGTGGATCTACACTGCATAAAGCTAAAAGCTTGATATTTCAGGAGTTTTGTCTAGTTTCATTTTTTGACCATTGCTACCCAGTAGGGGTAGCATTTGAGCCAAGTTTCTAAGTGAAATACCATTTTCAATCTTTGACAAAGAAAAGTAACTTTTCTGAAAGGCAGGTAAGTAATTTATGTCCTGAAACTTGAGTTTTGCTGGGAAGGGAGACCGATCTATACTGGTCTAGGTGGTAGTGTGGACATAGCCACAGAGCTGCTGTGTTGTTCCAGCTATTGCTTGATGGCATAGTCCTGGCTGAAGGGCAGTCCTGCTTAGTTGGAAAAGATACAAGTCAGATTTTGGTGGACTTGGGAGTTATGTGTTCCCAGAGACTCTTCTTTTCAACCTCAGCAAGGTGAAAGGGAGATCTGGCTGTAACATGAGGAAGGATGCTCACTGCTTACATCATGGTAAAGAGAAAGGAGACTTGGTAAGTCACAGAGACAGCTTGCTGCACTGGTTTCAGGAAGGAAGGTGATCTGTCACTAATACATGGTAAAACCAAAACTGGAAGCAGATCCATGGTGAAAACTTCACCGTGATTCACGGTGGATTATTTGGACCTTTGCACATAAAACCATGGTGTTCATCATGCAGATGATGCATTCAGCTAATGCACAGCAGTCAGAGGTTCAGATTATGTTGACAACTCATTTTCTTGAAAACCCTGCATTTTGTGACCTTGTATGATGGCATAGGTAAATGTGGCATGAAAAATGCTTGTTGTCCACAGAGGACTCTCAAGACGCTCCAGCAGAAGAACATCTGTCGTAGGCAACTACTTTCTTGCCTTTCTTTTATGCCAGCTGATCATAGCCAGAATTTCTGTGCTCAGTTTTGTGTCTTTTTTAAAGTGGGTGGTCTCTGGGTAGGGAGCAATACTTTGCTTTTCTTCAGGGGCGGGTAATCTTTGAGTTATAATTGGAGTGAGCCTTCTACAGAGCTCTGATAGCCTGTGTGAAAAGCAAAACCCCACATGGTTCCCAAGCTGTTGTTGTTGTGATGTGCTGTTTTCATGAGAGTGGGCTCAGCCTGTCTGGTTGAGGAGTATTTTCTGGAAGTATAATAATCACTGAATTTCCAACAAGAGGGATCCCCATCCAGTGCTGTCCCAATTGCTAGCTACAGTATGTTGGGTTTATCTCCTCTAAGACAGGCTTAAAGTGAATGCTCATCAAGAACATGATGATTATTTTCCTTGGTTAAATTACAATTTCATTATCAAGTTTGAGAAAATACTTTAGTGGAAAGATCACAGCTGCTTTAGAGATGTGGATCAGGATCCATGAGTATAGCTGCTGCTGCCTTTGTTAAAGTCTGTGCTAATAGCTCAGCAACGACTGTATAATGAGATTAGACTTGTTCTTCTGAGTTGTCTAGATTCGTTACAAATGCTCTGCAAACCTCAGAAAAATCAGTGCTGTAGATGGATGTGTATGTACATGGGCTTTCTCTAGATACTATTTCTTTGACATTATTTTCTCTTCTGTTGCTCTTTAAACTCTGCAAGAGACTCCTTGAGAGGAGATTGTTTTTGTGCATGACTGTTGTACTCCAATGTCTTTCCAACAGGGTGCTCATGAGACTGAGAGTGACTTTGATCTCAGAAATAGTTTCCTTGGATATTTTTTCCGTTTGTTCAGTCTGGAAAGTTTCAGGTGTTTATATTAGCCATGATACTGGCTCACCTGTGGAGTGAGCAAGGAGTCAAGAAAGTTTCACATTTTGTCATTCCCTTACATTTTAGAGATGTTGTGGGTTTTGTTGCTGTACTCTATAGTCAAAGGATGTTTGTGTTCAAAATGATTGGGAGTAAATCGGAAAATTTCACAATGTTGAGAAGAGAAATGATGATTGCTGAAAATAAAGTGCTCTGTGGGAGCTCAGGTATTTCAAACCTGCTGTTTAGTCCACTCATCTATTGTTTCTATTCGGTTGCAGGTATTGCTTTGCAGCTGGAGGCAATTTCTTACTCTCAATCTTCCTGAATGAAATACTTACAATATTGCATGACATTGCCCATTTCTAAGCTCTTTCACCATTATGAATACATAGTTTGTGTGTTTTGAAGGTGTTTACTAACTGTGAATAATACTAGTGAAATCCAAACTACTCCTCTTGTTCTTGGCAGATCTCCTTTATCAGGTGTCTTAATATTAAATTCTGATATAATCTCAAGCTGTATGATACAGAACATGATGTCCATGTTTGGACACTGTGGATTTCAAGTTGAAATGTGTGTGAAAATGACTTATTTGTCCATGATCTTTGTACTTTTTTTTTTTTTTTCTTTTCTGCCTTTTGGTAAATGGCAGTGTAGTTTTAACTCAAAATGTTTTTTCAAGCTTATTAAACCTTCTGTAAGGATTTTCTGCAGGAATTGCACTTGCTTAGTTTTATTCTAAATGCTTCAACTTAACTTCCTCTTCTCTCACTCATGACAAGATTTTTACCCTCATTATGAGAAAGACCAACACCATGCTCCTGCAGTTGCTCTGTTACTGCTGTGTGGGCTCCATGTGGTTATTGTACTGGGCTGATGTATGTCAGTGGCAGGATCGAGCCAGTTAGTTTCATCTAACTCTCTCTTACTGCATAAGGCAGAGGGTCTGCTGCCACATCACAAGAGCAAATCTCCCTGTCATTTGTGGAGGGACCAGCCTGCTTTCCATGAGCTGAGCAAGCCTTTGCAGTGTTTTGATGGGCTTGTTCTGAATTCACTAGATACTACTTCTAATCTGATACCTTCAAATTATCCTTAAAACAGCCAAGTGATGTGCAAAGGTTGCTATAAAAAAAATTACAGTAGAGTATAAAACTCAGTTTTCTTTTCAAATGGTCAATATCCAATACATTTTACTACTAACATGCCTGACAGTGTTCTTTATCTCCAAAAATGCTCATACACATCTGCTACTGCATGATGCAAATGAAATATTTTAAAGTAAATTACATAAGATGGAACGAACCTGTAACAGCACATAATAAATTTAAGTCCATTTTCCTTCAGCATGATACATTATGACAGTTTAACAGAATTGACGTACCTTCTTTTTTTTTTTTTCTCTTCCTTCAAGATTGCAACCTAAAAGTCACTACAAGGTATTTAAAATGTTTGTTTCTACCACTTTATTTCCAAAAATGAGATTGTGTGGTGATATAAAACAGTGGATTTAAAATACTAAGATGATTATGTAGCAGTGAACATTTATTAGTTTCCTTTATATTTCCACTTTTAATCTCTGGGATTTGTAACAGTATGGAATCACAGAATCGTCTAGGTTGGAAAAGACCTTGAAAATCATCTAGTTCAACTATTAACCTAACGTTGAAAGTTCCCACTTTGGATACAAATTTGATGCTTTGAAATATTTGCTCAATCAAAGTGCTTTTAAATACCTGTTTTATATGTCATTGTAGGTGTACTTATGAGAATTTAATTCTGTTATTTACAGAAGTGCTGGTTGCATCAATCTGAGAATGTAGTTGAACTCTTCAGCGTAGTTTATGAAACAGTTTCCCTATAACTGAATATATATGGCTGTCTTCTAAGGCATAACAAATGCTGACGGAGTTTTAACTTGTTAATGGGCTATAGAAAATAACTTTTTATTTGGGATAAGTTATCCTTGAAATTAGTACTAAAACAGAACAGCTTTAAGTGATATGCAACTCTGTTTTTAAGAACTGTGATTGCCTTTTGAAAGAGGTGGTAACGCATTTGTGCTGGGAGAGCACCCACAGCATTCATCAAAGCATGTGGTATTTCTGCTTACTTGAAGTTAAAAGATCTCTCTGAGGATTCATTGGCTTTGCCATGTTGGTGTGGTTTTTCTCTTGCATTGTTAATATCAAAGACAGTTTAATAGGTTTAACAAGCATTCCCTGAACTGGATAATCAGTGTGCTTTGTTTATTGTTAGTTTCCTTCTTGGGGACTCCAAAGCACAAAACCTTTGCGTTGTTTTTTTTTTTTTTCCTTACAAAACTTTATGAGAACAGACAAAACAGTAGGCAAAGTCCTAAATTTTTATTTTGTATCTGCTTGATTTTCATTTTAATGTTCAAAACTCATAGTTGTGTAACATCCCACCTGTATAATACTTATTAGTAGGGGGTTTTAATTTCTAAAATTCTTTAAATATCCCTTTATTGCATATTGAGAGGATCATTTTTGAGCAATGACAAAATGGTAGTTGTCTAAGAAAGAGCTAAATTACATAAACTGTTTCCATATCCAGCTCATTAAGAACTGTATTCAATTTAACTTTCAGAAGGACAGCATCAATGAAGTAGTAAAAATGATCTGCTGTGGGTAATTTTTGGCTTCTATCTAAACGGTAACAATTTAAAAAGAATCATCATGTGGCTGTATAACATTTATGTTAAAGCATGTAATACATAAATATCTTGTGAAAAAATGTGCGCTTTTTTTTGCTTAATGATTTGTTAGCATTACATTTAAAAAAAAATCCTAAACCTGTAGGATTCTAAGATATAGTATTTTACTAGTGTTTTGTAGCTGAACTGTAGCTTTAGATGCTGATTGTCTTAGTATTGTATCTGTGAAATGGTTCGGGTTTGTTTACCTAGAGAAACTAGTGTATTATGAGAGACATCATCCCTTATTAGACATCAGTGAATTCACAGGAGAGCATTCCTGAGACACTGGAAATGAACACAGACAATGTATTTTTGAGCAAGCATCTGGAAGTAAAGGTTTGGGTTTTATTTGTGTTAGCATTCTATATCTTTTTTTGTATGTGGTTGTCACTAATAGAACAATTTTAATAAAACATCAATGGGCCTCTTCCAGCTGCCCTTTTATTAGACTGTAAAACCCCCTGAGAGTAGCTAAGTTGCAACTCTCACAAGAACATGAAAAGGTCAAAGCCTTTGACATGCTACAAGACTTAGGGGGGAAAAAAAAATATTAAGCCTTAAGTGTGTCTGAATATCTCCTTAATAAACATGGCAAATGTTTCTTTGGAAAAGTAAGTAAACAAACTATTGCACAGTGTAATACTAAATATTACAAGGAAGTTTGTGTTAATTGGATTCCTTAGGTAGCTTACCACATCTAATCCTGTAATTTTGCATGGAGTGAAGGTGCCTCGTGCTGTGCAATTAACTGATTTATTAACAGGAGAGTCAGTTGGCTGCTGGCTGACCCGATGTTCTCACAAGGGGCTGCAGCTATTTCCCTTGCTTATCCTAAACCAGTGTGCTCAGACCAGGGTGGAAGGATGTCAGTACTTTTTCCTTTCTAGCCAGCTGCTCCAAAGGCACCTGGAAGAAATGGTAGTTAAGTTGCTTGTGGGCCGAGTTTGCCTGGACCCAAGCAAAAAAGTCTTGATACTGAAAAAACTGCAGACAGATGTTCTTTTGCAGATCCAGCTGTGCTGCTGGAATAGGCTGCTAGTCCAAACCCTTGATCACTTTTCTTGACTACAAATGTGAGTGTAACGACTTCCTAGAGTATTTCCAGGGAGAACCAGAGTAACTAAAATATGCTGAGTCGTTTGGTCTTTTCTAACTTTAGCTGCCTTGGCATAGGGAGCTCTAACAAGAGCAGCTGCGACTGGTGAGTAGCTAGCAGGCAACAACACAGCTGTATGCAAAGTGCCTCTGTCCACATCCTTACTGCCTTTGCGGCTGCAATTAAAGATCTGACGACAGGGCCTTGTCTGTGTTCCCAAGTAATGCCAGCTCAGCATCAGGTGGCCATTACCCACATCTGCAGTCAGCACCGACCTTGAAGATCTCATCAGAGCTAAGCTGTGTTTGCTGCTCTTGCTGCACTGGCACAGGACAGAACAAAGGCAAGCTAGGACTTGTGTCATCCCACTGAGCTGAGGCTTGTGCTGCTCTTAACGAGACCACACTGTCCAGGTAGCTTGCTTTGACCCTGTCTCCTGCTGGCCACACTCCAATCTGTTTTGGTGGTTTCTGTCCACAATTGCTGAACACAGGCAAGTCCTAGAGGAAGACCCTGGTTTCACCTGCTGAAAATACCAAAGATGCAATTATTCATGCATAGTTGTTTGTACTAGAAGGTTAAGAGCAGTACTAGCAGGTCTAGAGGCAGCTGTAGGGTGACGTCAGTTATAGATGATGTAATTGACATTTTCATATATGTCAATAAGCAGATATTAAACAGGCATAAAAATAAATTACCCCTTAAGCACTGTGATCCACACCATGGTTCACAGGACACAATTAGTTTGTACAGTGAGGGATTACCTGAGTTCCTAAGTCTTATACCATAGTTGTCGTATGAATTGGATTTGATTTACAATAAGATTACAGGAGCTGGTAAGTGAAACTTAAATTAAAATGTTTTCAGTGTAATTTGCTCTGACCTTGTATTTTGTGATAGTGGTTGAATTAGGTAAACAGTGGATTAGGTTTGTTTAGACTTCTAAATTCTCGTGCATTCAAGGAATGGCATCTAGCCTGTAACTCCCTTCAGCAAGGCTTGAGAGAGGGACATAATTTCACCCATAAAGTACAGGGTGAACGGTTTTAGCATGATTTGATGATCAGTGCCAGGCTGTGACCAAGTTTACAAGACTAAGCATAATATTCAGTTCTATTGCAGTCACCTTGTGTGTCTGTTATGTCCAAGGTGTTTGTATTTATGTGTTTGGGTTGCATCTTTCCTGTAGGTGAGCTCCCTCTAGTTCTGCTTTGATCCAACATTTAAAAAAAAAAAAAAAAAAAAATCCTGTCTTTCACACAAATAAAGCAATGTAATGAAGTAATTGAAGACTTGTTACTTGCTGTCACCATGACTTTAGGAAGGAAATTGATGCTCATTTAAGTTACATAGGATAGATAGCAGCTTTACTGAGGGAAGTGTGTCATGCCAGGCCTGGTGAGGGCTGGCTTCTTCAGTGGCAGGATTTTCTTCCAAGCATTTAGGCATTTTGGATTTAAGCATGAGTTTGATGCTTGAAGGTGATTCTAAATATTCTTGTAAGTGCCTAAGAGACCTTTGAAATACTGGTCTTTAACTTTGTAATTTGCTACCTGAAAGTCAGTCTTTCATTGAAATATGGCACCTTCTTGTCAAAAAAAAAAGTACAAAAGCTTCAAAGATGTGAATTGACTTGCATCTTGTTCTCACTGTAAGGAGTAAGTGTCTTTAAATTGGCTAATAGAGTTCACAGCTGATCTACAGCAACTGAAAAGAGCAAAACATGAAAGGAATAGTCTAGAATCCTAGTGCTAACAACAGCAGAGTGATTAAAAGTGTTTAGAAAGGATTTCTTTCAGAAGTAGTGGTCCTTAGAAAGAATTGGCAATTTTTACCCCCCCAGTTCTTAATCTGGGATATCTGTGGGCAATTAGCAGGTGCCTTTCCTTATTCTTAGATGGAAGCTTGCTTTGGTGTCTGTTAAATCCCACTTTAGAGTATGAACATCAATGTGAAGATGATGGTATTAGCTATGGTCGACACAGCATGTCCTCATACTTCTGGAATGTGATCTTAGTGTGTAATACACTGTAAATAAGATAATGTTAGAAAATAATTATTTCTGAATCTCCAAATACTAAAAGCACTGTGTGTCAGTATGCCTGTGGCAGTAAAGGACTTGTCTCTTGGCCTGGTGCTCCTATCTTGCTTGCTGTCCATTTCATGGCAGCACAGGGTTATTGGTAGGCCTGGGTTTACTGGTGGTGTGGCTGCAGCACAGCCTCTCCTGTTGTCCCATGACTCTGGTGGGCTTTTACTGGACCCAGCAGCATCTTCTGTGAGACAGTGAGCAGTCATTGGGTTCTGCACATTGCTACGGTGGAATAGGGAACTATGGCACTTGGATGTGTTCATCATGTGGCATTTTAATCATTCTTTAAAAAGATTCATCTAGGACTACTCCTGTAGCCAGGACCTAAATACATTATGCCATCGGAAAGTTAAATGTCAGACCAGTCGATTTAATTCTAATGACCTGTTGTGGTACATGTATTGTAAACACCAGCAGATGGTGTGCACAGTGCTTTGAAGACATGGATTTTTAAGTATTATAAGTAAAAGTTTTATACTGCTCCTCCTGACTGAAGTGTTCAAGAAAAGATGGTCTAGATAGCTTGTCTAATGTTTGTGGCCTGGTATTCCTGTCTCATTTGTAACAATATTCAGGTAGGTAGTCAAGGTATATTAGGTCTGCTGGCTGTCAGTAATGCTGCTAGGAATTAGAGGACGTCCACCAATTTTGTATTTCCTAAAGAAGATAGAAACATAATACAAGAGTTTTTGAAGTGTAGGGGTCTTGGGTTTGGTAGCCCATGGAGATGGAGTTTTGAATGAGTAGGCTGTCATCTGCATCCTGCAGGCCACTGAAGGAGGTTGGAGACACAGCTCGTGAAACAGGCAGTGCTGCTGCTGCTACAGTCCCCTGCCCTGGGAGGCTGGTGGCGCTGCAGCTGGAGGGCAGAGCTCCTGCTGACAGATGCCTTGCTGATCTAACAGATCCCTTCTTGGATCCCTTGACTAGCTGTAGGAGTGTTTCTGTTTACCTGCAGGTGAGTCTTCCCACATTTGCTTAGATAGCTGCTAATTACATTGTTTTGTGGACTTGTAGGTGAGTCAGTCTGTAGTATGATTTGCTGAAAACAGCATACACTCAAAAATTACTTTTCTGGTATTGTGAAAAAAGATTGCTCACTTCATGGTAACACTGTCTCCCTTGCTGAGCAGGCTAATCAGTATGAAGAAGTAGTGTGACCCAAGTTAAGTTCAAAGCTATAGTTAAAGCTTTAATTGAATATGTGTAAATGTCAGTGCATTAGCTAAAGATAAAGGTCTTAATTCAAAACTGTGTTGAAGTTACTCAGGAAAGGCTTTAAATAACAACCACGAAAAATTGAGCCATGTGATGCCTTTATCTGTAATCATGCAGTTATGCAAGTGTAGCAAGTCTCATCTGCAGGTAAACAGCAACACTCCTACGGCCAGTCAAGGGATCCAAGAAGGGCTATGTAGCATCAGATACTTTTGGTAAGTTCAGAGGAATTAATTGTGATTTTGTTCATGCTCTTGACTGGTACTGAGATAACATAATCTCAAAGTGGATTGCTATAGAGAAAAATAGATATCTGTATTTGCCTAATATGTATATTTGTGTAAAAATAGGTCTAAAATCTCTTGAGTATTTTAATATAATACAGAAGTGAAACTGTTGGGAGGCTTTGAAGGAGATATCTGACCTTTTTTCTCAGAAATTGAAGGGACGGTGTATCTTAGTTTCTGTGACTACGTTCTTATTGTCTTGCATTGTCTTTCTCAAACCTAGAAGCATTGTTCAGGTGGAGTTTGAAGGTTTTATATATTCATCCAGGATTTCCAAACATCTGCAGTCTATCCTGAGGAGCAGTTTCAGCTGCACTGCTGGCTATTTGACGATCCCAAGTATGCTTGCTGTGCATATTCAATCAGACTCTACAGCGCATGCCTGGAAAGTCCACGTTTCCAGTAAACATTGGATGGAGCTGTGTGTGCATGGTATGCTCTAACAGCCTGAAGCGCTGGACTTGCTGAACCCATAGTACTTTGTGCATAAACACAAATTCTGGATAGGACTGCTGCAACTCTGCCAAAAATCCCAGCTCTTTCTTTGAACAAAGTTTTCCAGAGCCTTCAGTTTTTCCAAAGACTTAGCTTTTACATCTGTGCCTTGGCCATGAGAGAAGAGTCTGGAAAATTTAATTTTTTTTTTCCCCAAACATACAAAGCATTTATCTGCCAAACTCTTTGAGGTTTTCAAATGTCAAGCATTTTTGAACAGTCTTTCCCAGATAGGTGTGTATGTGTTTATATATAACATTATATATATGTATATACCTTCTTGGCTATAAAATAAACTGTCATAGTAAATACCCCATTCTTAATTGTCTAACTTGTTTGCTTCTTTTCAACAGGCAGAAATACTCAGTGTGCTCAGTCACAAAAACATCATTCAGTTCTACGGAGCTGTCATTGAACCTCCAAATTATGGCATAGTTACAGGTAAGGATTTCTGTCTGACCTTTGTCTTGATTCTGTAAAATGTTACAAGGTATTAGCTTTACCCAATTTCAGTGTTTTGGTAATTGTTGTGCTGTTCTTTGAATGTTAGAGTGCTCGGCACCACCTGCCTCAATGTAAATAGGAGTGCTGGAGGTGGGAACCAGGCTGGGAGCATGGCTGGTAGCAGCACAGAGGCAGTTGCAGCTTGGGGCCTTGAAACACACAAACTCAGCATTCCTTTTAATAGAAACTTTCACTGTGTTCTCTTACCCTGTTTTGTGAATTACTTTTCAATTTTAACTGATGTGTGACAGAAGTAGACGTTTTCATGATACAGAGTTCTGGCAAGGTCTGTGAAAAGGGAAGGCTGAGAGTCTGCTCAGAGCAAAGCTGCACTGTGAATTCTGCCCATACTGAAAATAGAATCTGCACTGGGACTTCCCAGCTGTGGAAAGAGCTTGAAATAAGAGTTAAGGGTTTATTAGACACCATAAGACAACTCCCTTTATTCATTGGAAACTAGGTTTCATTCGTTCTGGCATTCCTAGAATTATGTGGAGGTTGGGTTTTGTGGTTTTGTTGGGATTTTTTGTTTGGATTTTTTTTACTATCACCACTTTAAGCTTCCTTCCCTTATTGTGGGAGTTGGTCCAGATACAAAATTGCATTGCAGGTACTGTAATTTCTCTTTCCTGTATGGGACAAACTAGGTAAGATAGTAGTAGAAAATAAACCCAAAGCAAAGAAATCTCCAATCTGCTGAAACAAATGTTTGGACAGGTAAAAACCATGAAAGCATGGATTAGGAAGCATGTTTTGGCATGTCTGTAACACTTCAAAAAGTTTGATGTGAAGAGTAGTCTTTGCATGTGGCACAGTCTAATACCAGTTTGCAACGCTGCTGTTCAGGTTTTTATTGGTTCTCAGATGGTGAACAGAACCTGTGAAAATTCAGTTATTTCTACCTGTCGTTTTAAGACGTCTGATTATCACAGTAGATGGCAGTGTAATCCGGTGGGAGCGCATCTGAGATAGAGCACTGTTCAGAGCATGTGGAGCTTTACTTGTAGCACTATCAGCCTACTGGAGATCACGGCGTTGCAACCGGTACTGCAGAGGCACATGTGGGTGACCACAGTCTACACCACTCAGAGGATGCACTGGTGATAGCATACAGACAGGAACCTGAATACCTTCTTGAAGTAATAAAAATAATAGAAAGCTAATAAATCAAGTGATGTAATTTTAGTGTAATTTATAACGTAAGTGTAATAAGTGTAGACCAGCAAGCAGAGTAACAAAGGAGAGGTGTAATCAACAACTCGGGATGATGTCTGGATCAGAAAGTCCTCAGTTTGATCTCACAAAAGGTCAGTATTTGGAGGATATTTGACTTACTTGCCAGTCACAGGACAGACAGCAGCTAAAGTTGTTCATTATGTCATCAGGAATGGGGACTCTATAACTATCTGTGAGAAAGAGACTACACTGGAGTCCAGTCACTTGGGGAGCTCTGATTCTGCCCTGGCTAAAGAAAAAAGCTTTTTTTTAACAAACTACATTGGTTTTCCCTGCAACTTCCAAGGAATCTGGAGTCCTGTGGTTTGGAAGGGAAGCAAGGCTTCATTTCCCCACACCATTTTCAAATGAGAGAATGTCTACTGGGAAAATAAATGTTAATTGCTCTGAAATTTAGAGGGATTTTCACTCTGTGATTTTCTGGATGGCCTTCAGTGTTGCAGACTTAATCCTGTGTTTAGTCAGAGATCCATTTCTTATTGAGAGAAAATCCCAAACAAGAAGTAATCCTGAGAAACTAATGTTTCTTCAGAGCGATGGAGATGAGGGCATTCAGCCAAGCATAGGCATGTACTGAGCATTAGCTGCACGTAACATCTTATGTGGGATCGTCAAAGAGTTCTTAGAGAAAGGCTACATCTGCAGTCAAAACACGTTTCCCTGCTGGGATGTATGTCAGTGTTATAACTGATCATCCCGCCCAGCGAGCTGCTAATGTGGATCACATCATTTTAGATGTTACTGGCTGACTCTGTCAACAGCAGTCTCAATGACTAGCCTTCAGATCTGGTTTTTGACCACAGCTGCCTCTTCTCAAAACGTTCTTGGAGCTTGTGCCCCCGTCTGCACAGAAATGCATGGTGTTCCACAGCCCAGCACAGGGTGGGTCTAATCAGGCATTCAGAGCTTTTTTTTTCTAAAGCAAATACCTCCTTTCCATTACTGAGAGAAAATTATCTTTGTGATATGATTTCCAAATCCATAACTCCTAGTAAAAACCTGTGGCACAATAAATACATAAAAGAAATAATAAAGGATCAAGCTTTGTTGGTTGAAGCTTGCTTGCTTCTGTTAACACAGAGTGGCAGAGGGCTTGGGGAACTGAGTTGTCCCTGACCCTGATGGATCAAATTATGCATTGTAAAGGCATGCAAAGTGTGCAGCCAACCTATTCCCGAAGAATCCATTTATAAGACAGATGATGACATCATGGGTAAAAAAAGCTTATGTTTTAATTGAGGAAATGTGCGGGTCAGCGGCTTACTCCTCTTTCAGTGACATCAGAAACTCTTCTGTCTCCTGCAGAGGCTCCTTTCAGCGGGAGGTCCCACAGTAATGATCCAAAACTAACTTGCCACTTGAGTGTTTACTTTCAGGGGACTTCCTATTTTCTCGCTCTTTCCTTTCATTTAGCACTGGAATCTTCTTATATGGCCTACCTTGTTCTAGGCAGCGGATTCAGTCTCGTCCCAGAGCTTTCTTCCCCGCACAACAATCTCCCAGTGGTTTTGATTTCCTTGGTGAGGAGCAATGGGGTTTTTTTAATGTATTTATCCTATCATATATCATTCATTGATTAATACTACTATTAACAATAATTGCCATATATTTGATGTACTCTTAGAGGAAGTTATTTTGTGGCTGCTTTGAAATGGCTGAAATTAAGCATTTCAGTTGTATACCAGCTGGTTTGCCACCTTAGGTATGAAGAATTTGAGAGTCTTGTGAGTAGATTTTAACTTCTGCCCAAGAAACAAACTGAATAGCCTTGGGAGAGAAGGACAGAAGGCCTGAAGCTGCTCCTTGCATCCTCCAGGTCTTTGTGCTACTTGGGCTATGCTGGGTGGCATGCGCCCACTCTGTTTTGGCAACCATACAGAAGAAAATATATCAGTTCCTTCAACTCATGAACCTTCTGTTGTGTTTTTGGTGAAACATGAATCAATACTAAGAAAGCAGCAGACTTATTTAATAAATACTGAGCAGAGGAGCTACAGCTTGTAGACTGGTGAACATGCCTGCAGCACATGGAAATCTGGCCTGTTTACCTCAGGATTATACCTCTAGTTTCATCCTTCTGTTTTTTATATGAACAGACTATTTAATCTGCTACTCTGTTCTTCCATGGGGAAATAGGAAAAGAAAATTTTAATTTCCCTTTATACTTGCAAACCCTTTCTTCCTCATAGAACATTATACATTTATCATCTTATTTTACTAAAAAAAAAATAAAATCCTTTGTTATGGGATATCATTTATACGCGGTACTGGTCACCAGAGGGGAATATCTTTTGTCTTTGGAAACAGTAAGAAGGATTTTATACCACCAAGCTCATTCATTAACAGCTTCTCTGATCAGGAGCAGCAAAAGCACTGTTTAAATATGTAGGAATTTCAGTTTATATAAAAGTGGCACTGTGGAGGTTTCAGTTGTCTCCAGTTTCACACCTAAATGTGTGTAGGTGTAACTAGCTTGTTATTCCAGCTCAGACCCACAAGCTCTGACAGTCTGGGTTCCATCTGCCACACTTGCAAACACCAGTGGATGAAAAAAGCCCTTGTTTTTACCCATATAATCCTGCTGTGGATTTCTGTAGGTGTAGTTGAGAGGAAAAAGGTTTGTTCATCCTGAACAAGGAGCATCCAAAACCCTTTACTCTGGAATTTTAACTGCTTTGCCTGAGCTTTCTTGATGCGAGACCTTTCTAATGTCTTTTCATTTTAATGCCTGTTGTTATATATGATTTTACCTTTTTTTTTTTTTTTTTTTTTTTTTTTTCTTAACAGTAGATTATGTCTGTGTTGGGATAATTAGAACAATCTACCACTCCTTTACTACACTAATAATATTAGCCACTGAACCCAAATTCTTTGTCATTAAGCCAGAGATTGACTGCTTTCTGAAGCTGGCAGAGTTTCCATTGGATCTTTCAGTTCAGGTGCAATGTTTCAAAATGTGATGTGAGTTTATTTGTTGTTGTTTTTTAACAGAGTATGCTTCTGCTGGCTCACTGTTTGATTACATTAATAGTAACAAAAGTGAAGAGATGGATATGGATCATATCATGACCTGGGCAACTGACATAGCTAAAGGTAAGCAAGACGAGCAGTGTATTACTAGTGTACATGGCCAGCACAGTGTACAGCTGGAGATGCTTTTCCTATGAAGTCGGGAAAAGCCTTCCTATACTTCCTTATTCAAATTGTAAAAATAAAAAAACCAAACCAAAAAACCTAAACATAAAAAAAGCAAACCCCATTCACTGGGCTTTTTAATGTGTTCCTTAGTTGTTATGAATCCAAAAATAATTTCTGGAATGGAAATGACTTCTGTAAGCCAGTTTTACTTCTGGTTTGCCCTGAGTCCCAAGAGAATAATTTTACTAATGTAGAGTAATTATGAGCTAAAGTGCATAATTATCCTTACATTTGGTTTGAATTGGGACATTTAAGGAAGCTAAGGGCGTATTCTCAGCAAACATACTGAAATTCTTCATATAATAATGCAGAACAAGCTGTTTTGTCATTTGTGTTCTCTGTGACCATACAAGAATTACTGTAAACTAATGAATGAACAGTAAATTCATATCTTGGCTTTTCCTGTGTAGACAACACCTTAGAGAAGATAACTGTGACATTAGAAAGCATTAAAATACCTATATAGATGCTCTGAGAGATATATATAATCTTTGCTTAGTGTTT
The DNA here is from genome assembly GCF_003259725.1 of Athene cunicularia. Lineage (NCBI taxonomy): Eukaryota > Metazoa > Chordata > Aves > Strigiformes > Strigidae > Athene > Athene cunicularia. The sequence continues at coordinate 15,027,068 of NW_020799107.1, read as the reverse complement.
TTCACTCAAAGCAAATTATGGGAAGCTTTGCTTCTCCTGCAGCATATCAGTGTGGTATACAGGTATGCCAACTCGTAATGAGGACAATTAATGGGAAACAGAAAACATCACTGCTGATACATGATGACCACACTCGGCCTGCCTAACTAGATTGTTCCCTTTCTTTTAGGAATGCACTATTTACACATGGAAGCTCCAGTCAAAGTAATCCACAGGGATCTGAAGTCCAGGAATGGTAAAGTAGCAAAACATTGAAATGCTCTGCATTTGCTGTTGCCTGTTAATGTACTGTTCTAAATCTGTACCTGAGCTTTCTGAACACGCAGGACTAACTAACACCTTGGCTGTCATCAAGCTGCACTAAAAGTTATTGAGGCACAGAAAAGCCTGTTCCCTCCTCCCCACCCTGAGCCTGTCTGAGCTTTGTTACAATCACTGGCATCATTTTAGAGCACTGTGGAGGGCTCTTTCAAGTTGTGTCTTGCTGACCATGATTGTACCCATCTTACCAGCTGTCAGACATTGCCTGGACACTCCTCGCTCCTTTTTTCTATTTGGAAAGGTTGAGTACCAGGAAAGGCTGGCAGACACCAGACACAATAGACTGGATAAGGCCTATTATTTGTTACCTGAAAATCTTTCCTTTACTGTGGCCTGTTTTGAGGTTTGACAGGTATTCATGCTTTTGAGTAATATGCACTCAGTGTGGAGCTGTACTGGTTAGTCTGTACTTGGCAGTTGATCATTTATGAAATTTGCTGAATGCTGCCTTTTAACTGAAAATGTCACTACTAATAGTGGGATACGAGAGACACAGGTTTTAATAATGCATATGAGGAGATAATAGTTAAGGAAAGTCTAGATCTCACCTCAGTTTTAAGTTTTCTCCTTTTATTAATAAATCTTTCAGCGACCTTCTTGTTAAGCCTAACTACATTGGGGAGAATGGAGTTTATCTGTATTTTAAATGTAGTTGTGTTGTTACCTTTGAACTTAGTAAGGCTTAAAGGGTTTTGAGTTTGTTCAGAGGCTTGCAGGTATTTAGCAGATGTTCTCTGTTCTCTAAAGCTTCTGAAAGAAAACAGGACAGTCGTGCATGTGTGCCCATTCAAGTGGTGGCTCACTATAGGATCATTTTTCTTGATCAAATCCAAAGCCTTTCTGTGAAAATGTATTTTGTTTATTTTTGATAACAATCTTGTAACCTTTTTTTTTTATTTTCAGTTGTTATAGCTGCTGATGGTGTGTTAAAGGTATGAACACTTTAATTATTTGTAGAGATGCTGCTGCTTGACTCAATGTTTTGATGCCTAATGAATGAGGTTGATACTCTAATATGTTTACTTTTTATTTATTTTTGCAGATCTGTGATTTTGGTGCCTCAAGGTTCCACTCCCATACAACACACATGTCACTAGTGGGCACTTTTCCATGGATGGCCCCAGAAGTTATCCAAAGTCTCCCAGTGTCTGAAACATGTGACACGTACTCGTACGGAGTGGTGAGTGCCTCTCATTTCCCCATGCATAGTAGCAGATCTCTAGTGTGACAGAATTCATGTGATGCAGGAACAACAATTCTACATAAGGACAACAAAAAATAATGACACTTTTTTTTCAAGACCGACCCATAATTTATAATTGCATGCTTGAAAATGATAGGAAGAACAGTGTCTTGCATGTTTAGTAAGATCCTCATCTGATCAGATTAGCAGCATGCCAGTGTGGGAAGCACATGCTTTACAACAAGTATTCAGCATATGTCCAAAGGCTTCCAGGAGCTGATGAACAATCTGCATCATGAATATTTGCTTGCATTTTTTCATGGAAGAGAAAAATGTTGTGTTGTTATAGGTGTATAGCAGGATGAATTGATTAAGACACCACTACCCATAAAATGGGGTATCACTAGTTTTATTTTAAAAAGTAAGGCACTTCTACCCCATGCTTAATTGTTTAGAAGACCCTGCTATCATTAGCTGTGAGAATAGAGACTGTATCTCTTGTGGAGGTAGAGGCCCCATCTAAAATGTAGAACAGTCCAGCATGGCTTTGCCATTTTTCTGAAGGGGGAACAATCACTTATAGTTCATCAGAATGTCAGGTTTGCGGGTACAGTGATGTGAATTATTTCACTCTGTCCACAGTTAAACTCTAATTTGGTTTTGCTCTGCAATCTAAAATAAGCTAGAAATAGCCCTACTGGTCAGACCAGTTGTGTGCCTAAGCTCCATAGCATTTCTCTGGCAGAGAACGGTAATGAATACTTTGGGGGCAAAAGGGAAAGGATGTCAGATTGTACTTTTCCTGCATATCTCTGTGTTAACCATTTTTGGGTTTGGATTCAACAGTGAGTGGCACAATGAGGAATTGTTTTAGTACCTGTCAAGTATTACCTCTTTGAGAGGTGGGAAGAGATAGATGTGAGGGAGGCATTATGGTTTTAAGCTAGCACCTGTACACAGCTAAGCTGATGTCCCAATGGAAGATGACTTAACTTTTTTCCAAACAGTTGCTTATAGTGGAAAAAAAAATATGAGAGATGATGTGGCATCACCAGTGAAAGGTTGAAGGTTTGCAATGAGGGAGAAAAAGCCTGTATTGGCAGATTCAAAATCCTTGCTTGCTTAACTGAACTAGGTCACAAACAGAACGTAAACTAACAAATGTAAATGATAATGTAAACTGTTACTGGAAGCAATCACATATTATCCACTGAAGGGAAACATTTCAGTTTCCAAACAAAGCAAAAATGTTAGAGGAGAAATTCCAAACATGGTCTTATAGCTCAAATTGCTTATAGTCATCTTGGTGCAAACTGACTGTAAGTAATGTTCTAAAACTGGGAGAAGGTAAGAAATTGTTTAATATCTTATCATGTCAACTATTACCAGAGCCTTGGGAACGGTATGTCACACGTAGTTTATTCTTCTTTGTCCAAAAAGTAAAGCTCCTTTGACAGTTCTGTGCTTGGAGGTAAAACTCAACTACCCTCCATATGAAAACAATTCAGTGTTACTAGAATATTTTAATGTGCTTATGGGTGTATAGTGCTACTTTAGCATGCCTAATAATATTTGACCCACATTTTTTAATATATTGTTTTTGAGCTAATTTGTTCTACTGTGGGTAGAAGCTCATGAATTCATAAGCACTTAGGAATGAATTAGTCTTTTTATAACTCCAGTCTTGGAACACCATTGTTTTCAGAGGAGATACAGGGGTAGAAATGAAGAATGGCGGTGGCCCAAGTTCTCTGTTGATGAAATAATGGGGTTATACCAGCAAGAAATTGTCCGAATATAACACTGAAAGTTGGAATCTTCCTATAATAAGTGTTGGACCATCACAGAATTAGCTAGGCGACTGAAAACAACAACAACAAAAAAATCTTAGAAAGGGTATTTTTGTCTCCTCAAATGATTATCATCTAGAAAAACAAAATTTAAAGAATCCCTTTTCAAAGTGTAACACTTGCCAGCAGCTTTTGTGCTAGAGACAAATCTGCTTTTCTTTACTTAAAGTCCTGTTAACAAAGAACAGAATCCTTTCAAATGTAAACTAGTAAGATGCTAGGAACAGATATTTTGTTTGCAGTATTTGCCGCCTTCCACATGGTTTTCTTTAATTTCTTTTCTATTTTTTTTTTCCTGACTGGCTTTTCTTTCTACAAACAAGGCTGTGATTTTAAATATTCTTAAAATGTGCAAGAGTTTTTTTTCCATGAAGTGTCAGTCTTTCTGCCACCTTATAGGTCTGAGTGCTCCTCAGCTGAAATTAATTTTTCTCTTTGTGAACAGTTACATACATGTTTATTGCTAATGTTCACATTAGTTTGTCCTGCTCTTCATGGATGGTTAAACAGGTCCATGTATTCTCTTTGATATATATAGTAAATAATTTATAATACTGCCATGAAATGCTAAAGCTAAATGTTGCAGGAGATTTATTACAACACAAAGAGAGATCTTGCACTTTCCCTCAGCTGTGCTGTGATTCTCTTTTCTCATCCACTTCCAAATCCATACTCTAAACATCAGATACCAAGTGTTACAAGTGATCAACACAGAAATTGACTTGCATGTCATTGTGTGTGTTGCTCCAAAATGATTCCTTGCGTCTCTTCCAGATATGGAAGTGTATGTGGAATGAAAATGTTCACTCTTAAAGCTGTTTTGAAATCATGAAGATACATGCTCAGAATACGTTATTCTGACAAAATTGTGTGTCGTGCACTGTAGCCTGTGTTTGTGTATCAGTATCAATGTGTTTAATCATAGAAAGCTTATGTGATGTAGCTGAATTATTTTAACACTTAGCAAAAAAGTAAAACCATTAATTTGCTATTGGTAGCATAGAGACTGCCATTAAATGTAGCAGCTGTTAAGCTCCTAGCAATAGTTCATACATTGCTTTAGCTATGAGAACATATGTTATTTATAGAGGGAATGTTGGCCAGCTCTAGGGGTTATCCCTTACTCTTTTTGAAAAGAATTATGAGATCTTTAACTTCTACTTGAATCAATGCAGAGAAAACTGACCTAATTTTCATGCCTAAGAGTGCGACACTTTCTGCTCATGCTGTACTTCTGCTAATTGTGGCTCCTGACCATCATCTGTGAACACTTGAAGATTTCTTTTTTTTCAGTGAAGATGTTCAGAGTGTTTGCTTTTTCTCACATTACTAATTTGGATGTTCCCTATCCTGTGTTGCACTTTGAATCTTTGTTGGCTTTGCACTGTGGGGGGGATGTGGGAGGTTGTGGTTTGGGTTTTTCTCTCTTGGTTGTTGTCACATAGTTGAGAGGATAAGAATTGAAATGCACAGCTGAGCCGACAGAAGTGTGTGAGCTTTTTCTGAAGACCATGTAATTTTTATTCTCAACTTCATGTATAGGATGAACATTCATACATTTATTTCTCCTTTCTGTTTCTCTGTATGCAAAGAGAGCCCAACATCTTCAGTGGCCAGAACTTTCAAACTACCACATTAAATGATCTTGCTTTGTTTTCCATCAGAGTTTCTAGCTTGGCTGTTTTTCTGTGAGCACCTGCTGTCCATTATCATAGAGATATGATGTATCAGGAAAGCAGGTGATCCTCACCATTAGAGATGGGAGGGGAAGTGAACCATGTCAGTATTGATTAAATTACACCAGAAATGGAAGATAGATTGATTTCCATATGAGGTGAGCTGGGGAGCCAGTTCTGAAAATGAAGAGTGTATCTCACAATAGAGGCCGGGGTAAGTCAGGTTGAGGTGCTTTTTCTGCTGCTGAATGACCCTGGGAACAGGAAGAGACAAATGGGAATGCACAAGATACCTATTCGCTGCTTTTTAAAAGACTGATAATGCAATCACTCACCTTAGCTGATGATTCAGGGAGCTAATTCATGAGATGGGGTTGAAGGTCCTATAAAACTGAAGATGGACATGTGACCGTTGGAAAGACAGGATTTCTCTCTACACTGTTGGCCTGAGCATGAAATTTCCATTGTTGTTAGAACATTTTCAAAACCTGTGTAAATTAATACAAGGATTTCTGACATCCTACTTTTCTATCTTTTACTTTCTTCTGCTATTAGTACAAAAAAGGATATTAAGAAAACATCTTTGTATTGTGTCAGATTGCTGTTTTTTTCTTGAACTGTGTGCAGTCTTGAAGTGTTTTAAGCTAGCACTGTTGGTTTAGGAAGGCAGTGATCCCTACAGACAGTGGAAATAAACACTAAAGGTGTCATGATGAAGGAATTCAGTGCAAAATGTTCTGCACAAGCTTATGTGCATGAATGAAACAAGACAACCGTTACAATTTATAGTCTTCTGAAAGGAAGGTAGAGCAGTAGAGTTTTCCTGCTCAGGTCTCTTAGAGACATTTAACATGTATTTCGTTATGTTCTTTACTTGAAAGATGTATTTAGATACTGATGTGCAAACCTGAGTTTCTTCTCTGTGGTTTCATGGTACAGCCATATAGATGAGGTGGTTCTGCAAGGCTGCTCCAGCTGCATGTTTGATTTGGTACAGAGGCTTTTGTTTTAAACTGGCTATTTTGTACCCTGCTTTATCTGAAGTACCTGGGACTGCTAAATTATTTCCTTCTCTCACAGTTAAATTTCCTTCTCTGTCAGTAGAGAGGTGATAATTGGAATTACAAATTGAGGTGCCTTTTTTTCTTCTTCTAAAGGGAATGAATTGAGGCAAACAGGAGAGTTGAATACCTTTATGATAGCTTTCCCCATATATTTCTTAAGAAAACTGTCCTTTTACTTATTTTTTTCCAAGATGCCCTTACCTTTACTAATCAGTCTTCTGACTCAAACAGAATTATTCAAATAGGTCTATTGATGGAGTACCCTTGTCACTTGATTAAAGGCCCAACTCTGCTTCAATGCGTTTTTTTCTGCTTGAGCAGCATCTGCCAATATTCTCGCATTTTCTTTCTAATTACTTTCACAGCTGGCCAGAATCCCTTCAAAATGATGAAGCTGGAATAAGCCTGGGTGCTAACCCAAATAGTTAGGATATAGAGACTTGCTTAAGGATCTTGATGCATTTGGACAGATCCTACATTAATTATGTCTCTTTTTTTATTGATATGCTTGGTATATGAGCAGCAGCAGAAGTTTGGATGTAGATACTTGTAGTAAGATATATATATTCAGATTCTGATTTAAGAAAAAAAAAAAAAGATATATACAAGCGAAGGTACAAAATGCCTGTTAATTTGGTTGAACTCCAATATGTATTCCCAATAGCAGAAAAGCAAGTTGAATTCATTGACTTGAAGCCTTTTTGTTGATGCCAAACTCTTTTCTACAGAGAAGCTCAGAGTCTCAGGTACTGTGTTACCAAAACACTAAAAGGATGTGAAATTAGGAGATCTTTCTATACCTTAGGACAGTGCATCTATAAGATATTGAGGAGCACAGAGTAATTTTCTGTATGGTGTATATTGTTTAGTTTAACATAATCACATACTTGGAGATAAGCAATTACAGTTTTGCTTGCACAATTGTATTTAATATTTTCATAGGCATATCACAGGAGCAAAATACCTTTTGGATCATATTCTGACTACTGAGAAGCACTAGTTGCAATCATTTAGAAATATTTTTAAATGCGAAATGACTACAAAGCAAAGATGTATCTAGTTGGGACTGAGAAGGAGAGGAGGAGTTCATTGTCTTCCCAAGTCTCAACTGCCAAATGTAAACTTTTTATAGTGTACAAAGAAAGCAAAAAGCATTTACCACAGCTCTCGCAAAATTGCAGGTGTTATACCCCACACAACCCAGTTTTTCATCTGGGCTTTTCTGTAGAGGAAAAAGCAGAAACATTCAAATTAATTTAGTGAGAGGATCTTGCACACAAACACTGGTCCAAGTTCCTGCAAATGGAAACTGGTTGCCTGATAATTGGATACAGAATAGTGCTGTATCAAGGTTTAATAACGTATTTAAAATACAAAGTACAGAAATAAAAATTCTTTTCTTTTTCTCTGTTCCAGGTTCTCTGGGAGATGCTAACAAGGGAGGTCCCCTTTAAAGGCTTGGAAGGATTACAAGTAGCTTGGCTTGTAGTAGAAAAAAACGAGGTAAGACTACGTTTCTACATTCAGGTACATAGATCAGAAAACAGTATTGGGGTTTTGCAAAAGACTTTTTCATCTTCTTCAAATTGAAAGTAAGTTCACGCGTATGGAAAGATTAGCAGTAGGAGCTAACACAAAGGGTCAAAGTGATGTTATTCCTCATGAATGGACCCTTTACATCTAATTGTTGCAGCTTCACGTCGTGATGCTGTAGATCAAAAATTGTACAAGTACTGTACTAGTTTCTCAGTCTCAATTGTAAAACCTAGGGGTTTGTTCTTAGTGATGAAAGAAGCCATTGCGTCCAAGGTAGGGGAACAGTTTAACTCCATCTCCTGCGTTTAGGACATCTTTTTACTGGCCGGGAGTTGATATATCTGTAAGAGACCTTCAGCTACTTCAACTTAACTCTCCCAGCAGGAGTCACTATAGTACAAGAAACTGCCGCTTAGATGAAAATTTCAAAAATAAAAGAAGAAAAAATAGTTTTAAAAAAAGAGAGAAATTACAGTTTTGCCACCTACGTTCAACACTACATTGAAGATGAGCTCCTCACTGGTATCGGCAAGGCTGTGGCATAGCTGCAAGCCTCCTCATGCAGAGTCTTTCCATTTCAAAAGCACTTCAGTGGTGTAAACACCGTTTGTACAGTGTCCCCAGCCTCGCTTTTCTTCTCCTCACAAATTGAGGCTTTCAGTTAGTTGGACATGTGAGCGTATATCTGAACACATAGTCCCTTGATATCAAAGACAGTAACTACATTTAAAAAACATTTAAAGTTGTGACTGTACCACACACAGACAAGCATGGAAATCCTCCACAAAGATGAAACCTCCTCTATCTAGACACAGCGGAAGCTTGGGAAACGTTACAATGGCGAGGCAGTGGCTGTACAATACAGATTCCTATTATTCTACATAAACTGTTTCTCAAAATGCTTCAGAGTTAAACAGAGGAGTTAGGTTTCCTCCTCTTAGTTTAATATTTTTTGTTGGTGTTTTTTTTTCCCCTCTCTTTTTTTCTTCTATTTAAGGACTGGATTAATTCCAGTGAGTGATACTTTGATACACCTATTAGTTGGAAATGCTACACTAACAGCATGAAGATTAAGACTGTGGTCTTCTACAGCGTTTATCAGAGCAGGAGGCACAATGAGACTCTTTCTTGTAGTTTAAGAAAAGCCTCATACATCAGTTTGAAAGAGGAACCATAAAGCTTTCCATCAACAGTTTTTCTTTCCTCTGCCTCCATTTGCAGTTTTATATAAGGGGTACAGAGTGGCATTTGGAATGTTGTAAAGAAATGTAGTCATATGCTGAAAGATGTCAGAGGGTACAACACACATTTCTCTACAGTCTTCCACAGCAAGGAACTGTGTAAAATACAGTATGAACAAAATGTGTACATGACAACTATTTTACTCATGGCTGAAGAAACCCTAAGGGGTGACATTTTCAGAGCCAGCTGTTTGCCTGTCAGATACCACTAGCCTGTTGCTACCATCTTCTTTGGAAGGGTGCCAGGGTGCTTAGAGGACATTAACACTTGATTACATAGTTTTTATTTTTTCTGGCCATGATTTAGGGAACATGCCCAGCATAAGCCTCGTAAAAGTCAGCTTGTGCTAGTTTTCTGCATAGTTTCTATGTCCCAAAGCAAGTGTGAGGTTCAGGTTCTGCTCTCAGTTCAATTTGTTAGCATCAGTGGAGTTGCATGGTTCCAGTTCACAACAGAATTGATTCACTGTTGAGCAAGTCCTTCATTTTTTGCACCGCAAATCTCTTACTAAAATCAGTGTGGGACTGAGGCCAAAGGCATAGTTGTGTAGGGTGAAAAATCCCCCTTTGTGAAGCCTGAGCCCAACAAAAAAAGTGGATTTTAATGATTCTTTATGGGTCGTCTTTGACGCTCTGCATAATTTCACAGTATTATTTTTATTCTGCTAGAGTTTCGGTTTTGGTTTGTTTTTTTTAAATCCAGAAAACAAAAGAGTTCAGATTATGCTAGGTGTGACCTCATAATAAATTACCACTGAGAAATGTTGTATTTATTATAACACAACACTTCTGGAACCTGCTACATCTATAGTACATGACAGATAACACTCTGCACAAGTGAGACACATTTGCAACTGATTGTAACTGATTTTCCACCTCCTGGAACAGTGAGGGTTACAGACAAATACTGTAGCAAGACCAGCCAGTGTATTTTTAGGCTAATGACTCAACCAGAGATCAAGCACCAGTACAATTTGTTTATGCATTGTACAAATTTCTGTGTATTTCTTGTACAGAAAGCTTTGTACCTTAAGGTATTACATTATTTTAATAATCCTACTCCTGTGCATCTCATGTTTCCAGTTTTCATGGTGTTCAAATGCTTGTACAGCAGAATTTCCTAACTCGTACTTTGGCTGCTGTGGCTTGTAAGGCTTTGCAGGTCATGTTGCAGTAATATAATGGTACAATTTGAGACAACTTGCTCTGCTTTGCTTCTGAAATGCCAGGAGTAGAACAGATCAAAGGGTCTTCCTGGCAGATTTGTCTGAACAGGACTGTAATACCTGGTTCTCACCCGTTAACAGGACAGGGAACCCTTTTTCTAGCTTGACCCCTCTTATATTTGAACCCATTTTCACCGAGGAACTGGGTTTTATCTACTTTTTTTTGTTTGTTTTAGTTTGAAACATCTGAAGTCAGTTAACTGCCTTAGTGAGAGCAGAAGGATCTTATATGTGTAATGTTGTTGGGATGCACATTTAATCTCAACTGAAGAGGCTTCGGTATCCGTGTATGTGTGTGTATATGAGAATGGATTTGCTTTTAGGCTTTCCAGTGTGGAGGCAGAGTCTTTAAACTAAAAGTCCTCTAAGACAGATTGAAGGAATCTTTGCATGGTTTAAAACTCTCAGCAAAGGAAACCAAGTAAGCTTCAAACTAATTCTGTGTAGTCAGTGGTCCTGGCTATAACCAGCAGCTCCTTGTCTTCAGTCATCAGGAAATATTTATATGAGATCACTGTGCTCTGTGAGTGCTCTCTGAGATCTGCATGTCCTCATTAATCCTTCTGGCCACAGGCTCATGAAACGTCTCTTGTGTCATGTAGAGCTTCACTTAACTCTTTTTAACTCACTTACTGTAACCTATATTTCAGCCATATGTTATATCAAAAGTGGTTATAGTATCTACAGCTGGATCATTTGTGTGGGAGAAAGGAATTAAGGCAGGCTGTACATTACACCTGTCTTGACAGGCATCTTAGAATACCATTTAGTAACCTTCACAAACCATTATGTTTTAGTATTAAAAGTTGTTTGCTTCATTTTCACTTCCTTATCTCTGAGCTTTCTTGAGCAACTCCATTTGTGCATTTGATCCATTCCTTCTATTAATTAATTTTTACATGTTGCTAGTGTTAACAGTTTTGATTTTTCTTTTTAATATGTCAATCATCAGTTTTTTATATTGCATTTAAAAGAAAGAAGAGTCTGGTTTACTTCTTTTAATTACATTGCTTTTATAAGAAATCTATTATTAGCAGCTTAAAGGGAAATGATTCCAATAACTGGTACATTCTCTCTCCTTTAGAGATTAACCATTCCAAGCAGTTGTCCCAGAAGTTTTGCAGAGCTCATGCACCAATGTTGGGATGCTGATTCAAAGGTAATGTAATTTGTGTTTGATTTCTATACCACCACCCCCTGCCTTCTTTTGCTAAGTATGTCAGTGTTTCTTTGGGGTACAATTCCTAGCTAACACCATTGCTGCATGTTAGTAGACACATTTCTTCACAGAGATAGCTGAGGCTGTCTTTTAAAAAATGCGTTTACATACTTATACCTAAATGTCTCTCTTTATCCAAGAATTATTATGCTACTAATTTACCTGACTACTCAAGACTGAGTATTTACAAGCCTGCAAATAGGGTGAGATGGCAAGAATGTAGCCATTTTGGAGCAAGTGAAGAATTGTTTTTTTCTGTTTTCTTTCAGTAGTTAGTAGTTAATCTTTCTTGGATGTATGTGAGCATCACGTATGAAGTGTCTTTTTCAAGGGCCATCTTTGATGCCTGCCTTATGTTGAAAACATGTAAAAAATAAGTTAATCCATAAAATGCGGGTAGGAACAGCAGCAACATACTATAAATTGACATTAAACCTTTCCTAATCTTTTCCCTTAGGACTTCGATGAGCTTTGTAATGATTATACTGTAATATAATAATCAAAGTACTGTAATATACTGTTTAACCATGAAAACAGAGTAAAAATGCAAGTTAAAGAGGCAAACCATTGTCACTATTAATCTGCCCCTACAAGAATAAACTAAAAAGGAAATTAAAAGAGAGTGTTTACTCTGTAAAAGCTTTTGTAGATTACCGGAGTTACCTTCTTGAAACTGACTGTGCTACCATCCTGTTGTACATAAAACTGGCTGGAAAGAGCCTGTGGGCATACTAGCTTTATTATCAAGTATTAGCATTCATTTCCTTTGCCTATGAAGGTATTTGAGAGAGGGAAGGATGAATAAGAAAAGGAAATTATGATTTTTCAAGTCGAGGCACCAGCAAGAACTTTGTTCCTTTCAATTCAGAAGAAAGTTAGGTACTACTTCAGAGATACTAAGTTTAAGCCCAGGGTGAATTATAGCATTTAGGTGCTCTAAAGCTAGAATTTATCACCAGGGAGTAGCCATAGAAGAGCAATATGGGAAAGGAGACTTCCCTTCTTGGTATTGGGGGTTTTTTAAGCAAGGAGTTGCTTTCCTTCAGAATAGATCTGGAAGCCTGATATCCATCATCAGTGTGTGGTTTCCACATGAACACCCATTTAAATGACATTCCCCTCTTTAAACTCTGCACAGAAGGGAGGGGAGAAAAATGCCTTGGGTCTTTGCATCTACAAGTATACTGTTCTAGGTTAGTAATACTGAAGAGCACTTTCCAGTGGTAACTACATATCTTCAATAACTATGCACAAGCTTCAGCATCACCACCAAATGCCCCAGAACAAGAATTATTAGAGTTTCTTTTCTGTAATTGCAAGACATACCATATCAGCTTGCTGTCTGGTCTGCTCTAGCCACATATATAAGCATCCAGAAAGCTGTTGATGTTTTTCAAGGAGAGGGATAGATCTACATGTTATAAAAGAAGGATGCCCAACCATCAGGCCGAGTTCTGTCTGTGCAAGCCATTCACCTGTTTGGGCTGGTTCCTGGGATCACTGTGCCCAGAGGCATCTGATGTGTGCGAAGAGTGAATCTCATGTTAGTCAGGTTTTTCTGACAGTCTGCTTTTTGCTACTGTTTTCATGCAGCTTCTCTTCTGTTAGGCAATTGTAAATGCATTGTTCACATGGCTGAAATGGAGTAATCTCTGGTCATAGTTTGGTCATGTGACTTAGTCACGTGCTGGGAAAGGCTCTCTACTTACAGCTCTCAAAATGCCTTGATAAAAGGCTGTGTGGCCTGCATGATCCAAAAGATGGAGCACACTCCTCTAAAATACTGTTCTGTGTGACATTCCCTTTTCACCAGGATTAGCTTTAGAAAATCAGATAGTCAATGCATGAACAAGTTACTGGAGGTCAGGCAGGGTGAGCTTGAGGATGGCAGCTGCTCAAAAGCAATTGCTAATATGCATACTTCTAGCCTGCAGAAAGCACAAGATATCTGTAGGTGGCTTACCTCTGAGAAAAGAAGGATGTGCATTTACTGTGGGGCTAAGGAATACGTTCGGAGAGCTGCCACAGAGCAGCTGGAGTGTCAGGCGCTGCTCACACCGTAACTTCCTCATGAGAACGGACAGAGTTATCAACTTAACTTTGAATTCTTAAGAATTTCTTTGTATGTGGAGAAGAATGTCCGTAGTGCATTGCTCCACCTCATATTTGTAATGGTAGTCTTTATACTGTCTAAACTGTGCTAGTTGAAACAGTCTCCAGTAGGTTCAAAGCATTTTACTAAAATTTTAATTAATAATTTTAAAAGTCAGTAATTATTAAAGAATAATTCTGTGGTAACTAAGTATCTTAGATAACTACTACCACATGTTAAAATCCCTAACAAACAAGCTGCTTTTGCTTGGGTACTAGATAATTGTACAAACATGGTTGCTCATCCCTAATGCCTTTGTTTACTAGGGATACTTGTTTTTGAAACACAGGTGAGTGGTTCCTTCTCATTTCATCTGTTCCTTCAGTTTATGCCCACTTTAACATCAAAGATGTTTATAAATTACTGAATATTTTAATGGAAATAAGAAACCTGGGAACAGAGCAGCAGCAAGAAAGGAAAGCCATATCCTGGTTTTATGCAGACCTGTTTAGTAAGAAATATTGAGTGGAAGGAAACAGTGAAAACATTAGCCAGAATTATTTCTAGAGGGCCATATATTTTAAAGATTTTTGTATGAGACATCACAGATATAAAGGGAAACAAGTTTCAAAGGCGACTCATGCCTTGATATTTTAAGAATCTCTTCTAAGGAATGACTTGAGATGCCTGACTTTCTAGAAAGTGCTAAGCAGTCATCCACTAAAAATACGACTTTTTTTAAAAAAAGCTTCTCAGCTTGGGCTCCCAGTTTCAACAACTACTCCTTGCCAGTTTTAACCAAGGTATCAGCCTGCACTTAGAATGCATTTATTAAATCTGAAATTATCCTTGCCTGGGAGGAGGAAACCAACAAAACCCACATGGCAGTGTAGGCTTGTGGACTCCTGTCAGCTTCGCCTCCAGGGAAAGCTGGTACCTGTAAACTTGTCAGTACTGTGTGACTGTGCATTTGTTCCAGCTCTAGTTGTGCAGCTCAGCAGCTCATTTGCCTACAGTGTAGGACCCAGAGTGTGCATTGCTGCTCCTCCCAAATCAGTCAGTTAGTGCTTTTACCTGCCCTTTGTAAAAGCCCTGTTCTCTGTCATTATCTTCACTCTAGGCAGGCCTGATAGTAGTGTTGACTGTGCTCGTTAGTGTTGGCCCTGCCCTATACTTCCCAGTATCCCTGAGAAAGGAGTAAGCAAAACTCATTGAACTGTTTTTTAAAAGAATCCTAAATAAGCCATAAAATATTGTAATTATTTCAGCATGAGGATGTTTGCCCTTCATCTCTTCCTGAAACTAGAATTAGTTCAGTAAAGGCACATTACACACCTACCAGTCCATTGGACAGTACGTAGCAGCTGCAGTACCCTGGTGGTTATTGGTGGGGACCCACAGTCTCTTGTCCAGCAGCTTCCTCACCATTTGGGAATCTTTTGAATCCCCTCAACAGTTCACACCCACCAGAACCGTTACAAGTGACGCAGCTGTAGGAATAAGAAGGGTGTGAGGCCTGTTGGAAGGTTCTCCTTCCCCCAAACTGTACCAGTTTTGTGCCAGTTGTCTGTCCAGGTTGGTGCCAGTGATGAATTTTGTGCTCTGTACCCCCAGCGTGGCACACTCCCTGACCAGCAAGGTCTGTGCTCTTGCAGGGTTGTTCAGAGGGTCCGCTCAGCTGTGGCAGGTCCAGCAGCACCATGCATGTAGGGGCACAACTGCTGCCTCCACCATCCCCCCCATAAATGCAGGGGGACTCTGCTGCGTTTCCACACTGGGACTAGATCAACCAGTGCAAGCGATGTGCTGCTGAATTAGCGCCTGCTGCCGTGCTGCTCACTGCCCAGGTTGCTGCTTATGGACGCTGGGCTGGGGGCCAAACCACATAAATACATTGTGGCTGGGGCAAGCACTGTCTGTTGCAAAGAAAATCTGCATAGCTGATCCAACTGTCTGTTGCCTGAAATCATGGAGATGGACGAAAAAATGACAGGCAAAGCCTCCAGTTACAGCCAAATAGTGCAGCATTATAGTATGAGAGCTTGTCTTTTTTTTTTTTTTGTTACACATTTGACACTTTTTCATGCTGTTTGACATTTAAAATAAAGAAATTGTCTTTCTTTTATAATGTGGAAATCACTTGAATCTGCCTGGGAGAGACACCTCAGTATTGTTCCTAATTGTTTTTGTGCTCCCAAATTAAAACGCACGTTTTAATTGCGGCATCTGTAATTTTAGCAGAAATGGTATAATTACAGGCGCGATAGAGAGAGAATGTGCATCATCCCTTTATTATGTATCTACATTTTGTTTCAACCTTTTGTCTCAACCTTGTCTGGGGTCTGTCAAACAGACTAACAGAGTCAGCATGCTTTCAAGAAACACATTTAACTGTGGCTTTTTCAATTACTGTCCTACCTCATAGCTTTCTTTTGGGACTAAGGGGGAAGTAGAAAATGCAGAGAAGTTTTAACTGCTCTCTGTGACTAGTGAGCACAGTGGGTGCTGGATGGAGAGCCGTGGAACACCAAGTTTGGTAAATGAGCCCAGGACAGAAAACCACAGACACTGCTGACATGAGCTCGGCTTCTAGGCGAGACTTAGCCTCCATCTTCACTTCTTCCCTGGATGCTTCTGAGGTAGCTAAGTGAGAGGTTTTTCTGGAAAGTCTGTCCTTCTCTGCAACAGGGGAACTGCAGCCAGAAACCCATTTTTGATGGGCAGCTAAATAGCTTGTTCACACATTAAAGAGTTTGGGTTACTACCTCTAAAAGGCCAGATGTCTAATTACCACTTGCTAATGGGTCCAGCCTTTTTTGCAGTATTTTCCTTGTTAGCTTGAGAAAAAACTTTTGAATTAAGAATGTGATGGTTATTGATGCTGGTAATGTTGTTTAATGCTCTTAAACCAAAAGGTTTTACTGGTAGATACAGGAGACTAAGGCTTGAGTCATACTAGCTTATGTGACTCTTCAATGGGAAGAACAAAGAAAACCCCACTTACAGATTTACAGGCCTCTTGTAGGATGCTGTGTTCAGAAAGCAACACCCCAATTCCTCTTGCTTGCAGTCTTTCAATTGAAAAATTCCTGCAAATAGTTTTACACTATTTACAGGACAGTAGTACTTGTATATGAATGAAAATGCTTTGTTTTGTTTTGGGTTTGTCTTCAGAAAAGGCCATCTTTCAAGCAGATCATTTCAATCCTGGAATCTATGTCAAATGACAGCAGCCTTCCAGACCAGTGTAACTCATTCCTGCATAACAAGGCAGAGTGGAGGTAAGTTTCCTTCCTCCCAAGATGAAATGATGTGGTTTTCCTTTGAAATGGTGAGTCCATATTCTTTTCAGAAAGACATCAGACTCCAGTAATGTATTGGTAGAAAATACCTGTGCTTGAGGTATTTTTAGAACATAACTTACCTTGTTTTTCAGGAATGCACAGAATGTTGTTAAACTTGTATTAGGAGCCAATACACTTAGCTGTACCCTATATTTATTATTAAAATGGTTTAGGTATCATGGTATTTATGGTTTTGTGATTCACATCTTAAAACCAGTTACATGTTTTCAATCAATACTGTGAGGGCAAAACAACTCGGGTATATGTATGTTTGCTGCAATTTTCATAGAAAGTGTATAGGCATATGTTTATAGCTAAATAAAGGATAAAGGGCATAAAAAAAATCTTTTAAAACCAAGCTTCCATTTGTTTTCACTTGTACATGTTCCGCCATTTTTTGTGTATTCTCTCCTTTGTATTTAGTTTTGTGTCCACGCATTCGGCATATGCTGGGGTTAGCCCTGGTTTTGCATAGTGCACCGGCATTGCTTGAGCATATGATACTACCTGTTGCCGATTTGTAATTTTTATTCATAAGTGATTATAAATGACGATGAGATTTGAGACAAGTTTATTACATGACACAGTTTTACAGTGAAAGTTTCAGCCTATTTTCTGTATGTGCCAAAACTTCAAAAACCCGTCCCCGAAGCTCAGTTGGCAGTTAGAAAGCTTGCCGCTCCGCAGTACGTCCCCCTCTTTGAAAAGGAAAATTGAAGACAGATCTGCATAGGCAGAAGATTTTTACCAGACGATCGTGCCTCAGTCTATATTAAGAAGCGTTGGCCCTGCTCCAGGTAAGCTGGGAGCAGAAACAGGGAACGATTCCCCGCCTGCAGTCAGCGCGGGAATCGAAGACCCGCGAGCAGGGCTGGGTGGAGGATGGGGAAGGGCCCGCGGAAACGAGGCCGGTACCAAAAGCCGCAGCCCGCCTTCCCGCCGCGGGCTCCCGGGGAAAAGCACGGCGCCCGCCGGGAACCGGCCGAGTGGAAAAAGTGAGCTGGCGGTGGGGCGCTCCCCGGTCACATGGCGGGAGTATAAATAGCCCGTTCCGGGGTCGGCCCCGCTCCTGCCCTGACTCAGCAGCGCGGCGGCGGCAGCCCCGCGGCCTGGGACCGG
>NW_020799107.1:14960903-15009147 GCF_003259725.1 Athene cunicularia | reverse complement strand
GGCGCCGCCAGGTTCACCGGAGCAGCCCGTTGCGGTGTGCTCGGTGTTCCCTCCTGCCCTGCCGGTACGTTGTAAGAGCTCCGGTATTGATGACTTCATCCGCGGCGGTGCTCTTACAACGTCCCGGTATGCCCTCCTGCCCCACAAATCTGTATTCTACGGCTTGGGACAAATGGCGGGTATTTAAAGCATAAAAACGTGTTTCTTGGCCACCATTATTTATGCAGGCTCTCGACATCATATGCTGGGTTTGGTAGCAGACAGACGACAAGGAGGGTTGGAAGAAAGGTATCTGCTAGAGAGTGGTTTTTCACCTCTATACTGTAAAAATATTTATTTAAAAGATGAGCAAGTACTCAAACTTAGGAAAAATAACTGCTTAAATCTTGCCAGTACAGCAGCATAAAAGCTGTATAGTTGACATTTGATAACATTAAACTTCTATTCTTTTACTATATTGATTCATTTCTTGGAGTGTGACTTGGGTAGCCCAAGTATTTAAAACAAATCGTATTTTAATGCACCTAAATTGCTTAGATGAGGAATGGCTAACAAGGCGTTAATGAAGAGCCCTGTACAAACAAAAAGTTCTTTGGCTCAGCTAAGTCATGGAAAACCTTACCATGGAGACTCATGTTAAAGGTAAATTTAGTTTTTTGGGGCTTTTTTAATAACAGATAACTTGGAGACAAGGAAATATGAGAGAGAAAATCCAAATTCATGACAGGGTATGATTTGCCTGAAAGCAAAGATGATTTCTGAATTAAGCCAAAATGAAAACACAGAGTACAGAAGGAATACAAGTTGTGTGGGCACTTGTTCAGAAGCTTGGTAAGAGGGGCACTCTTGAATTCTGGCAATGCCTGCCTTTTCTGATGGAAAAGACATGTCTGCATGGAGACACTCATGAAGGTTAAGCCAAATTATCAGAAAGTATGCAAAAAAAAATGTGCATGTTAAAGCAGATGGAAGATTTGTATGCATAAAGTGATCCCAAGTAATAAACTAAAACAAACCAAAACTATTTCTAAGGACAGTTGCACAAAAGTTTAATGTATTTTAACTTCTGCATTGAGAAGTCTTTGCTTTTACACGTTGCTTTATTTTTTTTTTTAATACTTTTTGTCCCATAGTGATTTGCAAAGAAATAGTTGAGAAGTAGGGAAAGAATGAGATGCATTACCAAGAAATAGGGAATTTTAATGAAGCCTGGCTATTCGAGCCTTGGAGAAGTGTGGGCTTCGAAAAAGCGAAGGTTATGCTTGTTCCTTTGAGGGACCTCCAAATGAGCGATCCAGATACTGAACTTTCACAGGAATACTGCATTTACCAAAGCAAATCAAATCTCAGACAAGCTGGATTACATTTTTTCCCATTCGTAAAAAAAGGCAAGGTGAGGTTCTTTTTGTATAGACACCTGCAAAAAAAACCCCATCTGTAACAAAGAGTAACCAGAGTCTTCAACGTCTCTGACTGGTGTGAAAACTGGGAGTGGGCTGAGGCTGCACATGACGTGGGCCTCTTGAACAGGACATGGACCTGCTGGAACGAGTCCAGGGGAGGGTCACAAAGGTGATTGGGGGCTGGAGCACCTTTCCTGTGAAGACAGACTGAGGGAGTTAGGGTTGTTCAGCCTGGAGAAGGCTCCAGGGAGACCTTACAGCAGCCTTCTAGTATCTAAAGGGCATCTACAAGAAAGCTGGAGAGGGACTTTTTACAAGGGGATGTAGTGTGATAGGACAAGGGGTAATGGCTTTAAACTGAAAAAGGATAGATTTAGGTTAGGTAGAAGAAAAAATTCTTTACTGTGAGGGTGGTGAGGCACTGGCACAGGTTCCTCAGAGCTGTGGCTGCCCCCTCCCTGGCAGTGTTCAAGGCCAGGTTGGACGGGGCTTTGAGCAACCTGGGCCTAGTGGAAGGTGTCCCTGCCCATGGCAGGGGGTTGGAACTGAATGATCTTTAAGGTCCCTTCCAACCCACACCATTCTGTGATTCTACAACTGAGAAGGGTGATAAGACGAATGGCACTTTGACCTATCTTTAATGTGGTTTTATTTGCAACATTTACTGGTCTTGATGTGTATATGAGTAATAAATTTTAATCTGCCTGTTCTGTCATTTCCTTAAATAATTCAGTATCTTATTTCCTAACTGTTCTACACTTCACATTTTTTATTATTTGATCAAATTATTATAATAATATTATTATAATATTATTAATATTAATATTAATAATAAAATTTTATTGTTTAATCAAATAGGGGCACTTATGACTCAGTTGCACAGGTTTGCCTTATGTTTTTTAAGTTCATATTCTGTGATCTTTTTGGAGCTGTTTTAAGTCACTTTTATTACAGTAGGAAAAAATTACTATGGAAGTAATGATGTTCCATTTCAGTGAGATATCACATTTGTCTGTGTTTAGTTATATATACTAGCTGCATTTCTTCTTCCATCCTCTCCCCACGAGTGGCTGTTCTAATGATTAAAATAGTCTATTAGTGATACTTAGTGTATCAGTAGCAATTCAAGACATATAAACAAATGTCAGTCATTGTTTTTAATCTATGACTGTTTATCATTATAGTTTCTAATAATACAGTATGCATTCTTCAGTGTCACAGAATGAGAGTATTCTAGAAAAGCCAGTAAACTCAGACTGCAGAAGCAAACAGATCCACATGCCCTACTATGTATAATGTTTCAAGCTGCTTCATTTATGAATTAAGACTCATTAACTGGGCAATGTACGGTAGCTTTCTGTTTAATTACACAGTTTTATTATACAGTAGAATTATTTTTCAGAATGCAACTGTTTTTGCAGACCTTTTATTATAAGAGAAGTTTCTGTCTAATGAAGAGAGCTAATTACAGCACAAAATAGACTTTTGACATATAGAAAGCTATTGTTACCAGGACTTTCTTAGTGCAGAATGTTATTTAAAGGATAACTTAATTTACATATTTTAAAAATTACAGAGTTGCTTATAAGTAGCAGTGATGTTGAGAGACAAACTAAGAAAAGCAGCGCTTGCAACTATCCCCAAATTGCTCTGTAATTCCCTTAGTAGATTGCATAGTATATGTTGCACTTGACAGAAAGCATTTATGATAGGGAAACGGATGTTTGCAGGAGTCACTTTCTGACCTGTCCAGTGCTTTCTTTGTTGTTCCTTTATTGTCTCTTTACTAGGATGTGTGACCGCTTTCCACTCAGCACAGACATCAGCCTTGACCTTTGCATGCCTAAATATGAGAGAAAATTTTGCTTGAAATCTTGAAGCATAATAATCGTGAGGGGCATTTGTTCTGACCACCACGTCGAACAGCTCACTCAGCAGGATTTAAGTGTGATAAATGCCCTTGCCCCAGGTGGCTGATTTTTGCAGTAGAATTAAGTGTGGTAGTAGAGTTTGCTAGTTATTCCAGTTCTGAATCTTTTCACTGTACTTTGTAAGCATTACTCTCTGACAGAGATGTCTTATTTTAATAAGAAATCTATAACATCTCGAGTATTTACATTATTTCTTTTACTTAAACAGGCTATCTGGGTATGCATTTTCCCACACTGAGACCCAGAACTCCTTTAGGTTCATACTGGAGAAAACCTTAATCATTCCATGCTAGGACAGGAGGTTTACAGGAAGAATTTTCTTTTTCCCAAATAGGACAACTCTGGTAGGCTTTTTATTTTCTTTTTGAAAACATCAGAAGGAGCAGATTTTTGTTTGCAGTGTGTTTACAAAGGCAAAACGTGAAAGTTTGAGCAGAAGATTTGGCATTGCAGAGTCACAGTAGCTAGAGCTTTCTTTAGGATCTCTGTCTCCTTAGGAGCGCTCTCTCTCTAGGAGGAAAAGGAAATGCTATGATGCGTTATTTCCACAATGAGAATGGGAAACAGTTGAAGTAATAGGCAGGCAGTGCACAGTCTCCCAAACAGTCACAGAAACGGTTTGTTAAATGCAAATACAACCTCTGGCACAAATTGGAGGTTTTTCTTTGGTTATCTCACAAGCAAAAAACATGGCTGAATTTAGTGACAGAATTATTTTTCTGTACCTTCTAGTATACACCTGTGCATTTGTAGTGCAAAACTTGTTAAACTCTTTCCCAAGAGTGGTTCAGTTCATGTGTTTAAAAGGTACTGTCTATCAGAAGGCATGTCAAAGGAAACCACTTTAAGGGATGAGGTACATGCAATGCAACTTGATAAAGACGGGTATCTGAAGCTTCTTAGAGTAGTGCCTTCATTCCTGCCTTTCTTATTTTTCACACCTTTGCATATATGGTGAGAAGCAGAGAAAAGCAAACCAAATTCTTTTATTAACTATTCCTAACTTGAGAAGCATGTATTTGTAACCATTTGCAGGGCTGGGATATACATGGTGTATATTCTTGCTCTTATATCTTCACCTAGAGAAACAGGAAGGTAGGTGGGAAAAACACCCCAGTGGTGTTTCTGTGTATTGTGAGTGTAAATCCAAATAATATTTATAGCCAAGTTATAAACCCAGGCAAATGGCTTCTTAGACTGCCCATCTTGTGTTGCTAATGATTGTCCTGTTACCAGTTATTAATGGAGTTACTTTATGGATAAGATCATGTTTCATGATGTTGAGGGAAAAGACAGCATTTTAGCTTTTAAAATGTTGTTATTCTATGGCATTTTACTCTTCTAAATGTTTTTTTTCTTCAACTGAAGGTATTATGGTTATTCTCAAGTATAAATATTGCCAGTTTTTCTTAAAGCTCTGAAAGGCTTTGCATTTGGTAATTAAATGAACTGCTTGAGTTAGTATTGTACTTTTCAGCCTTTCACATTTAATTAACATTCAAGTGGGAATTATGAACAATTTATATCTGTCAGGAAAAGACAAGACGTAACAAATTGTCTCCGTGCAGATGTGAAATTGAGGCAACCTTAGAGAGACTAAAGAAACTGGAGCGTGATCTGAGCTTTAAAGAGCAGGAACTAAAGGAACGGGAGCGACGTTTGAGGATGTGGGAGCAGAAGTTAACCGAACAGTCTAATACTCCTGTAAGTAGACAATAATTCAACCTTTCATCTTACCAAAGAGACACCAAGAAAATAGTGCCCCTGTTTTCTTTAGTTGATCCTTTGGGCCTATTAAAGTCTGTTTTATTACATAACTGTGAATAACTATACTGCTTTTAAAAATTTCATCTAATACATTAAATATCAGATATTGCTGATAGTTCATATTGCGCCATGGGGACTTGAGTAGTTCCCATTGATTTAATTACAGTTCTCAGTTTTAAAAGTTGATTGCATTCAATAAATTAATTTTTGACCTAGTAAGTTGTTTACTTTAATGGATGCAGGATTTGATCTTAAATGTAAGAATCATTTGTTTCTTGCAGAAGAAGGCTTGAGAAACCTATGTAGGTTGGTTTTTTTTTTTCCTTCTGTTCTTTGAGAAGCAAATTTCCATTCTGTGAAAAAGGGGGTCAAAATTTGAAGTGTTAATTTAGGGCTTTGTTCATAATTATAGTTAACATACTTGTACTGACCAGTTATTAGCTATTAGGATTGCTGCATTTCTATGAATAAATTGAGCAAAAAAATTTTCTTGGATTATCTTGAATTTCTTAACGAAATATGATTGCTCTTGACTACTGATTGGCAGAGGGAAGACCACAGGGTTAGTACATGGCTAGACATATTACAACAGAATTGTTGTTAAGAAAAATACCACATTACCTGCTTGTTTTTAAAGCACTAGCCAAAACAAATACCAAATTGAGATTGCAGTAGCATATGCTTGTTCTTATGCACAATTTTATCCGACTTACAACCTTGGTTCTGGCTGGATCCATTTACATACAACTTGTTTTTAAGGCATAGCTTATTGCTATTGTTTGAATGAAGTTGCATTCATGTGCCAGCTGTGAACATGCAGTAATGAAATCATGAAGAATGAATGTTTTCCTGTGTTCAGATACTGTATGTTCTCAGTAGATATCTGTAAGCTTGCTTTAACGCTTGCAAACTTCCAGTAACTGAGCTGTGGGCCATCATCTATCCTGAGCACAGCATGAGACACAGCCTTAATGAGCAAATCTTTTCACAAGCAAGGCCCTAGGGTTTTTTATGCTGTACTTGCTTATGACTTCTACTTTTCACTTAGAGCTGGCATTGCTGAAAGAATAAAGCATTGTGTTAAGGCCTATTGTGCTAAGCATGAACTATCTTTCTGCATAACATTAACCCAACTCTCCTATTGAATTTAAATGCAATTTCTTCTAATAGAGAAATATAGGATTGTTTTTTCCATAGATCTTTAGTGAACTGTTACATGGAACAGCTTTTTTAAAAAGCCCTTTTATAAAAAAAAAAAATGACATACTGGCAAAAATTGGCTTGTTCAAGCAGGATTGTTTTTTTTCACAGCAAATGCAGTTCTACAAGGCACTGGTTAAAAATACAACTGTAATTTAAATTTTATAGCTGTAAATAGTTTGCAAAATATCCCTAGGCATTCTACTTGCAAGTTGTAATCCTTGGAAGTCAAGCGTCCGTCTCCCTCCCTTGGTTCAGGGTATGTCTGCTCAGCAGTATCAGACTGGAGGATTGCAACAGGAGGTGCACTGCCTGATTTTAAACTACCCTGGCTGTAAAAACAGTAGTAAAGATTTGACACCCAGAGATAATAATGTAGTTTAGGGTGTCCACTAGGCTTATACCTGGTTCTTAACCAATACTAGGTCATGTTGTGTCTTAGCTGGTACTGTCATCCCTGCTCTACACTCTGCAAGACCAGAGGCCAGCAGATACTATTAAACTGGCATGCACAAGGACAAACTCAAACCAAGTGAAAGAACAGGGAAGCTCTCTCTGCCACCTGCCACCTAATTCTCCAGTTTTTTAGGGTTGGTAGAAGCTTCATCCTGCATGGCAGGTGGCTACAAGTGGCAGGCTGCTTCTACTCCAAAGAATAAAGTATAGCTTTACAAACATCAGCATGAAAGAAGGATGAGATCAATCTTTAGAAAGACTTCTGTGAAAGTCCTATTTCTCCCTGCTCTTGTTTTGACTCTGTTTCTGCTGTCTCATACAGTACATACATACAACAGACACCTTTGAGTCTGATCTCTGCAAATTCCCTTTGCCCAGATTTCCAAGAGCCTCTTGCACAAGGGAACCTGGAACCTTTTGGAGGACTAAACTATGTCCACAGCTGTAGTGAAATGAGAGAGTTGTTTTGAAAGAGGACCTAACTTAAGAAGGGATTGTATGTAGCTAAACTGAAGCTCATATTTAGAGGAAGAGAGTGAGCAAGACGTGAAATCCAGATAGACACCTGTGGTGCCATGCACTTGCAGGTGGTCATTTAAGAACAGTGGCTTGTACAGAGGTTGGGGATCCCAGCCATCTATAAAAGTATCTTCATGATAATTATCATATGCAGTGTCACACCAAAGGCAGGTCCTGTCGCAAAGAGCTCCTAAGTTCTCCAGATAGCGAGATGTCAGAATATGGAGGAAGTAAGGAGATTATAACCTGCAGAACGAGCCACACTTACGGCTCATTTGCACGTTACCTACTGCATTGCATAAACGCTGACCAAGAAATGTGTTTTAGAGGAAAGCTGTTTTGCACCTTTGTTGATTTTTATAGGGAATTCTTCCCGTATGTCAGGAAATGCTTTTCCATGGATCTAAAGTAACTAAAAGTCCAACAGCCAATGGAAGAACTGCCTAGCACTGAGTCGTGTGTGCTGGGCATCTCATTTCTATGGCTAGAGCTTGTTTTTAAAATATGCCTTCTCTTTATCAGTAGGAGCTTTTGGTGTCCTTGATCCAAGTAGCACTCTGGTGATGGTGTAATTGTGTTTTCCTGTACAGCCAGGTGTACAGAAGCTTAGCTGCAGGTTCTTTCATCATTTAACCATAGGACATAAAGAGTATTTAGGGCACCCCATCTCCCCAACTTCTTAATTTTATTTTAATTTCTTAAACCATGATAACTAACTTTTGTTAACCAAAACATAAATAGAAAGCCTATGTGAGTAGGGAAAACTCAAGAGGAACAAAAGATAGATAGTGTCCTTTTTAATGATAGGCAATTTGTCAATGTAAGTGGTTTTGTAAGTGGTTTTGCCAAGAAATGGACACTATTTGAGCAGTCTGGCCGTGAAGCCTTCTGTGTTACAGACCAGGGTATCACAACAATCATCTCTATAACCTTCTGTGACCTGGTGTTGACATTTCAGTCAGGTTAAAAAAGATGTGGAAAACCATGAATTTTGGGCAGGTAGTTTTGCAAACAGCTTTGGAAAAAAAGGCCAATTCAGGTGTTCACACAGAGCTCCCTTGCTGTTGCTTTGGTAGTTAGTTTAGTTTGGGATGAAACTCCTGAGTTTTTACTCCCTGTGGAGAACAGACAAGCATGTCACAGAAGTTACTAACCTGGCCACTCTGAAGAGGCATTAATCATTATTTAGCTGGAGAGGGCATGTTTCACTTGTTATTACAAACAGACTGGGTCAGGAAAATGCCATTATCTGTAGGTGAAGATTAAATCAGTAGAGATTTAAGATGATGTATCTATTGATATTACTGGGGAAAAAAAAAAAAGGGAGGGGGGGGGGGGTTGCGGGGAAGGCAACCAGCTGAAGAAGCTGACCAGCTGACCAAACAGCCCCACTTCCCCTGCCTGCTCCTCCCTGGGACAGGTTCCAGAAGCAAGGTGCTGGTGGAGGCGGGAGGCCAGTTCCCGTGTCCTTTGTGTTGGTGAGAGACTTGTTTCTGATTGTGGCCGTCGCAAGGTGAACCTTTCCTCTCCTTTTGAGCACATGCTCAAAATCAGTCTTTGCACAATTAATACTGCTGCTGTTATTTCTGGTATTGAGAGGGCTGCTGTTTCTTTACCAGACTTCGTTTGGGTTCTCTGATCTTAATGTGATTTATTCTTCAATCCTGAAAGGTTCAATTAAGCAACTCACTCAGACTTCTGTTGTACCCGCATTGCCTTGGGAGCCAGTCCGTCTGGCTGGGAAATGTCACATTCTGTTTTACACTGTACAAAATGAAGGATTGAAGAGTTTAAACCTTCTTTTGTCATGAAAGCTCTGCTACCTGTGGTTCTTGCCATGCGACTCAGTAATTTTGCACTTTTGTTTAAGAACAATGACCGCAGATTTAAGCTGTCTGGTTTAATGAATTCTTACCTGATCTTCATGTTTAGATTCACTAATCATTGTGCTTTCTGTTGATTGCCAACTAATCTGGTGGTGTCATTTTTCTTGATTTTTAAATTGGTTCTAACTTTCACTTTTGCTCTGTCCTTTCCTCCTTTAAATAGTTTTTCTTACCTCTTGCTGCAAGAATGTCTGAGGAGTCTTACTTTGAATCTAAAACAGAGGAGTCAAACAGTGCAGAGATGTCATGTCAGATCACAGCAACAAGTAACGGGGAGGTAGCTGGCATGAACCAAAGTCTGAAGGCCTTGATGATGACGGGCTTTGGGGATATCTTCTCTCTGAACCAAGCAGGATCTGTCCTGCATTCTGGAATGCAGATAAACATGCAAGCCAAAAAGAATTCTTCTAAAACCACCTCTATGAGAAAAGGAAAGAAAATCAACATGGCTTTGGGTTTCAGTGAATTCGACTGGTCAGATGACGATGATGATGATGATTATTTTGATGACACAGATGATAGCAGCGAATGAAACCAGTTATAGAATTAACCCTGAAATCGGTTTTAGCAAAGCAAAACAATAAAGTTTTAGAACAAGAATCCTGTCAGTTTGGTCTGTTTAAATCCTAAAAAAAAAAAAAAAAAAAAAAAAGTGAGACCTTTTCCAGGCTGAGCATGTTTGTGTGTAGAAAGACATGTTGTTTTTGTTTAGATTGTGCTGACTTATTTCTGCTTTGATTAAATTTGGAACTAAACTTTCCAAACTAATTATTATTTTAAGAACCATGATTATATCTATAATTCTTAATGCCTGATTACAGAAACTATGGCTTGATAACCTTAAGATCTGAAAACGTTGGGGGAAACTTCAATGCCTTTAATGCCATTAATGTACTTCAAATTTTTCATTTGTGTTTTTTGTCATTTCTCTTACCCCTTTAATTGTCAATCATATGAATATACTTGCACTTCCAGATTTGCTATTCTCTACAATCCATTCTTTCTTACTGTTGCAGTGAAGGGATTTGCTGTGTTTCTAATTGAAAGCCTTTTTCAAGGCGGCATTGTGGGAAGTCACAAGTACGTTTCTAGGAAGAGAGAAGCTGGGTTGAGGGGAAGAGAGGAGTTAGTTAAATACACAGTTTAAAAACCAAATAGCGGCAGAATCCAGATAATTCCTATTAGTAGATGATTTGTATAAATGTTCTTTTTTCCCTCACATGTATGTGCATGTATATATAATTCACTCTAGCAAAGCGAACTGCAATCACCTCTGCATCTATTATCAGATATTGTGATCTAGAAGCTAATTTTCAGTTATGTTGATGTAAATGCAGGAAGCCTCATTAACTTTAATGGACGTATTCTTGTACCTGAGAGTAAAAAACGGTGTTAGTAAATTTGGATTCTGTTGCATCTCCTAAACCGTATGTCCTTATGAGAGGACAAAGAGAAGCCTCAATGCCATTTCAGCTTGGGCCCTACTCCTGTGGCTTATGTGAAATTCTCCATGATCTTGGTAACATGAGGAATATTTACTAGTCTCTGCATACTTGTTTTTTGCAGCTAAATCACTTTTAAAGTATTGCCACTGCTGTTATGACTTACCATAAAACTCAGTGTGTAACAATCTGCTGCAATAATTGCCTGCCAGGCACTTACGTTGAGAGCAGTGAGTATGTTTCTCCTGATGACCCCTTTAGTGGTGATGCAGAAGGAGGGAGGGAAACCAGTGCAAACACAAATGCAGGTTAGAAAAGAAGATGTTGTAAAATATTTGCCCAAGAAAGAAGGGCAGTATTTCAAAAGAAAAACGTTGCTGTCTAGTTCAGCTGTAGTGGGAATAAGCCATCAAAATTCCATTCTCAATTACTGGAGGGGTTTCTTTTATGAAAACTTCTGTTTTTGAGTGGCTTCTTTAATTATAGGCTTGCCTGTTATACAGCTCTAACCTACATATTATTGTGAGTGTTTTTGTAGATAGCTTAGAGAAAAATGGATACATTAGATAACAGCAGGCCTGAAATCATTACATGTTCACTCAACAAAAGTGAAAGTTCTTTGAAGGAGTTTTTCTAGAGTGACAAGTGGGCATCTCTTTGGGTTGTGAGAGAGAATTGTTTTATCCTTAACCATCAGCACTGGTCTAGTAACCTGCAAGGCAGCAAGTGCTGTGCTTTGAGCTAGCTTACCTCCAGTCTGTTTGCACAGGAATAGACCCTCTGGGATGCTTAATTTCTGTAGGATGTCATTCCACATTCCACCTTCTTTGTAACAGTTGCAAATTCATTGGCTTGAAGTTAACCCTCTTGTATCAGGAAGCTTTTCTCATAACAGAATTGTAATTTAAATGATGTAATAAATTTACAGAGTATCCCAAGGAGAGACTTGCTCCTTTGGCACAGGTAGGGATGGCTTCTTAGGTCCATCGAAGCAACCTGATTTTAGGGAGAAAAAGAGACATTGAAGGGCAAATAATTAAATGGAAATAAGAGCAAATAGGCTGTTTCCAGTGCAGTTTTGTACTATTTTTGTAAGTCTACGTCTGCTGACACCCACAGCAATGATACTATTTTTGTAACTGCCACTTTGCACCCAGGAAAATTTGATGGATTTGTGTAATCTAATACATGCACTTTAGACCTTAAGATGTGTGTCATTGTGCATAAATTACTGTACCACATAAGCAATGTAGGGTTGTATAGCTTTAATTGAAAATGAAATTTGGTTCAGTATATTTAGTATTCAAAAAAACTCAAAAAATCTGTCCCTAGCATTGGTGTTTTGCACTTTTCTGGCATCTGACAATCTTAGAGCACTTCATGGACATTTATATTTGCATGAGTTTTAAATGAATTGTAAATTCACTCTTTAATCTTTACAGAAGTAAATGTAGTCCTCAAGTAGTATGATATAGGGTTTCATAGCTGCAAAATCACAAGATTTAAGTCTGTCTTCAAGGTTTTGTTCTTAGCCAGGTATGTAATTTATTTCAGAAAAATACCATCAGAATTTGGTAGCATGCTCATAAGAATTTCCACTATCTTAGTTGCAGTATTTTTTAATGAAACAAAGATAGATTTCCCCCCCCTTCCCCCTTCTTTCCCCATACATTATTTGTCAAAGCAAATTAAGCTATATTAAGGAAAAATTTAAGCTCTTGTAAAACTTGCCTGTGTGTTCAAAGTAGCAGAGGTGGTCTCTGAATTGTAGAGAAGGTGATAACTTAAACAGACTCTTCTGAAGCAGTTCCCTTGAGATAGTGTTATACTTAGGATATTGGCTATGCTTGTTAAAAAAATAATGGTATTGATTGCATTTTTACTTTCCTGTGATGACTTTCATACCAGATGTCTCCAGTTTACAAGCCAGAAATCATATGTGAGAATCAAGCTGTGTTGTTTCTGCCTCTGGTATGCTTCTCACTAGATAAAGGTTTTGAAAGTGGCTCTGGTGGGCAGGTATGTTGGTTGGAGGTCAGAGTATTTCATCTTCCATACCTGATTTTGCTCTGCAGTGCAACCCCATCTGTCTTCTACCTGTATCATCACCAGGGTATATACATCTCCCCAACAGTCCACAGCCACATAGTATGTCAGGTGATAAAAGCATTAACCAAACCCAGAAGGTTTTTCTCTGGCTGCTCTGGGCTGTGAGCAAAGCCACCAAAAAGCCTTCCCATGCCTTGTACACCTCTCAGCTCACTAGTCCCCACCAGGCCTTTTGGGATCCCAGTTTTCTACCTTCCATGAAGCCCTAGAGGTATTTGTGGTAAAGTAGTATTGCTGCATTTGGTGGAGGGAAAAGGTAAGAACCAGGCCTGAACTTCTCATTTTTATCAGGCTGTTGTATTATCAACATTGACTTAGATGGGTAAATGGCCTGAGAGAATAAGTGAGGATTGGCTTTTGGCATGCTTAAAAATACAGGGTGAGCTGGGACCAAGACAGGATGTCCAACTCCCTTTCTTTTCCTTCAGCAGTGGGGAAAAAATGGAAGGGGGAATTTATAGAGGAAAACTTTTGATCTAGTTATTTTTATGACAGTCACACCACTAATTCCTTGGAGTAGAAAATGTCCTAAGGTATGGTGTGTAGGTGTGCTGCACCCCCAGTCACCTGTGTG
Source organism: Athene cunicularia (assembly GCF_003259725.1). NCBI lineage: Eukaryota > Metazoa > Chordata > Aves > Strigiformes > Strigidae > Athene > Athene cunicularia. The sequence goes on along the minus strand of NW_020799107.1, from coordinate 14,995,860 downwards.
CTGCCAGACGTGGAGTTTGTCCCCTCCAGGCAGGAAGGGCTTCCAGGAGGAAGGCGCAGGTCTGGTGCAGCTTCTTGTCACACAGTTATGTTCTTGTCTTGACATTTGTTTATCGTTCCAGCGGTTTTATTAGATCTTGATTCCCTTTCCTTTTGTTAAATATGTGATGCAATAATGATTTATGTTGCTATCAGCAGTAGCAGGAAATCCGTAGTGTGCATATAGCTGTTAAGTATTCAGCAGCATTAATGTGTGTCTTTAGTACTGTAGTTCTTTTTTTCTGTAATCAGGCAGCTTTTACAGGCTTTTAATAAGACCTCTAACTTGACAGAGGTTTTAACTACAGTCCTAGGTAGAACATTCAGGTAGAAAAGTAAGTTCATTTAGTAATTTTCACAGCCCTTAAAATGCACTGGTAGGAATCTGGAGGAGATACCTTTCCCTTTTCTCCCAGACTTCAACTTAGTGTACCCTCTAAAATCTGCACAGAGATTTCTGATGTGTGAAGATTTAATTTTAAAAGTGTAGAACCAGCAACCTTTAAACATTTTATATTGTGTGCTAAATACTCATATGCCTTTGAAAGTCAGATATAGTCCACTGCATTTCTTGCTTTTGCACTACTGAAGAAGTTTTGTACTGAATACTAGGAGTCAATGCTACTTACACTTCAAGTGTGAACCGATGAAATTTGAATAGAAAATATTTTCACACTGTTAGAAAACTTAATTTTCCCTTCTGAAAAAACAAAGCTGAGCACAATGCCTGTGCCAAAACTCTTGTGCTGTAAACTGAATATATCATTTGTGTGGAACATGCAATGTTACACTTCTGTGTGGTAAAACCTTGCAGCGTCAGTTATTCTCCTTATTGCACTTGACATATGATGTCTTGTTTTATTCACACTGTGGATTTGATTTTCCAGTGTAAAACCAAAGCAAACAAACAAAAAGAAATCATGCAATGTATTCAATTTCCTCAATTGGTGTCATAAACTTTCTTTTGATGTGAACTTTTTCCTTTGCTTCTCTTTGTTCCAAACTTCTATTTTGCAATAAACATTTTGACAGTAAATTTTATGCATCTGTGTCCCTGTGTAAAATGCTGGTGTTTCAAGACGTTCCTTATTGTCTGCTGGTTTAAGTAACTTATTGTATTGCTCACTGTGTGACATTTCTCCTTTATTCTCCCATCTTTTTTTTTTGATTAAATAATATAGAACATATTCTGCCACTGGTGTTATATTTAAACATGGGAAAAGCTGAAAAAAAAAATCCATTGTGCAACTAAAAATGCAATATTGGACTTCTGTGGTAAATGATTGTTGTACAAATTATTGTGCCGGGCTCCTCCCACAGCACCAGCTGGTTTGACTATAAGTACCAGCAAAACACATGACCTGCTGCCTTCCTAAGGATGTTTACAATTGCCACTGGCCCTCCCCTGTGCTCAGGTGTTACCTTCAGCACTGCTTTTGCCCCACAGCATTCTGTCCAAGCTGCAGGTGGCTGTTAGCATAGGGAATGCCTGACTTAACAGCAGGTAGATTGAGAAGATTGGCTGGAAGTATGTAGTAGTAGAGAGAAAAAGTCATGAAGGTCTCTTTTTCTCTGGCAGACACATCTCCCCTCTGCTACTTCACCCTGATGCCTTTGGCTTCATCCCCTTTGGGGAAGTAGTGGGCACAGGGATGGGTTTGAGGGTCAACTGGGTCGTCCTCACAGAGGTGGCTTCAGTTGGTCTGCTGGGTGGTTTGTGGCCAGCAAGGTTTGGCTGAGACACTGGTGGAGGAGGCGGAAGAGGATCTGAAGAGTCCTCAGAGTGGGGCGGGCAGTGAGAAATGATAGATAGGGAGGCAGAAGTCAAGGGGTGCTGGGCAGTCACAAGTCCTTTGATGGGAGTTTCACATGGATGCTGCAAAGGGTGTTTCACCAGGATGGTTTACAGCTGTGGGCGGATTACACTAGAGCCTGGTCTTATGCCTGGAGAGCCAGGACTCAGTGTTCAGCTGGAGGCGGGGGGGGGTGGGATGCTTGACCTGGGGATGGGGGCTGGAGAGCTGCTGCGTGGCAGGGCTCTCTGGAGGAAGTAACAAAGCCATGGCAGCTGGTGGGTAACTGAGTCTCATAAGTCAATGTACATCAGATAAGTTTGCAACTACATCATGGTATTGAGCCTTTGGGAGATACTGCCAGTCCAAATACATAACATACCAATTAATGGTCACCCTTTAGCTGGTCAAAAACACCAAGAAGGTGAAGCTTGGCATATCGTGCGTTTGAATGAGTAAAATGGCAATTGGTATTACAGTGACATCTCCTCCTGTGCCAGTTTTCAAATCATCCCACTTAGCACAGCCATTCTCCTGTGCACCCTGCACTCTCCATGGTTTCCATGTGTTTCAAGAGCTAACACCATCTTGCGTACAACAAAGTGTGCCCCATGTGGGCTGCAGCACTGGGGGAGGCTGGGAAGTGCTGGGCTCCCCCAGCCTGGGGAGCAGTTACAAAGCATTGGCAAAAAACAAAAGACTTGGCTGTACAGGAAGACTAGCCACAGTGGCCCAACTGTAAATTCTGCTTTTACTGCTGCCTAGTGATAGTTTTCCTTCCTTTTGCAGAAAATACCCATAATTTGGGAGAGAGTTGTAATCACAGCATTATTTTCATTGCAGAAATCAGGTGGTACCAAAGATGTAGCAAAAGCCAAAACCTTCCCATAGTGTCAGAGCTGAGAGGGGAAGCAGCTAGAGAGTCCCTCACCATCAGATGGTTTACTTTTGCTTTCTAAATTGTTTCTATTGGAGATCTGCTGATAACTTTATTTACATATCTTACATAGTTTTACCTACATAAAGTGATGGGATTGATTTAGCACTGCCACCCTGCTGTTGGAGCCAGCCCGTGGTCAGTGTGAATCCAGGGGTTTAGTATGTCAGTATGGAAGCTTCAGACTGAAGTCCTGTCCTTTGCAGAGGAAAGGGAACCGAATAAAATCAGCCACCAGAGTAAAATTTGGGTGGAGGGGACAAAAATGGTCAGACAGTTTTCTTTTCAATTCGTATCTCTCACACAGTTGCTGCCCTCCTTTGATATTTGTGCATGGACTGAAGAAGATGTGGTGAGTATTTTGTGTTAATGTCGCCAGCGTTGTGCTGCTGGAGCTCTCTAATAAATTACAGTGGGTACAGAGGGAGGGAAAGCTCAATCAGAACATCTAGGTGAGATTTCACCAAACAGCTAGCAGTAAAACTTGTGTCCTAAAAAAGGCTTTAAAATGACCATGAGTAAATTAAAGACTCAAGCAACCTTCATAAAACAGCCACATTCTCCAGTGTCCAGAAAATAATTTGTGCTGGGAGCTGTCAGCAGCCAGGACGGCATTCCTGAGTGATCTTTTAACGAATGTGGAAGTGCCCCAAGACCTGTCTAAGCAAGACCTGTCCTTGACAGGACAAAATGTGTTCAAAGGTTTTATCCCACTGTGTGCCACTAGAATGGCAATTAACAGAAAGGAAGTTAAGGGGGTTTTAGGGCATGTGGAATCTTTCTTTCACATAAAATAATGGTATTGAGAATTGTTACCTTTTAATTCAGTTAAAAGGCTAAACAAAAACATCAGTGGTTGATTTCTAGCATAGTGATGTGTCATAGTGATTTTAATGCCCCATCTAGCACCCTCCTTGTGTGTTGTGCATCATGGGGTTGTTTAGCTAAGATTTTCTGTACTGTCTAGAATGCCAGTGCAAAAGCCATAATAGCCCTGCTCCTTAACTTCAGCCCTTCTAGTATGGGACAGATTGCTACGTTTTTGCTTCAGTCATTTATGTTGTTCATAACGATAAACTGAAGAAGGTGGCTGCAAAATAGAAGGCAGTTTAAAAAAGCTAAATAAAAATAAAAGTAATTGCTTGCATTGGTGAATCTTGAGTCCTTTAACCCAAAGTTAGAAATATTTTAAAATTTTGTTTTAAAAAAGAATGATTATTTGTTAACTCTAAATAACTGTAATATAAAATTTTGATACCATGAACTTCAAGACTTGATTCCTCTTTTTTGCAGTTTTTCTGGATGCAACAACTTACTAGAAAAGGTAAAAGCTATTCATGTGTACCTTGTATTCACATTTATGAATATATATGCTCTGCCTATCTTTTTCTCCCTCCAGTAAAGCACCCTACGGGTTTCTGAATAACCTCTCTTATCTTAAGGCGATGCTTCTGGTGAAATGAGTGTATATGCTAGCTTGTTTAAGGAACATCATATCACTGGGAAACGATTGCTTCTTCTAGAAGAAGAGGATTTAAAGGACATGGGAATTGTTTCCAGAGGACACATCATCCATTTAAAGGTATTTAACAGTGTATATAGTTGAATATTAAGAAGGAGTCTGTGTGTTTTCAGTAGCATTAACAACAAAAAAAGTTACAAAGCTAATTAGAGAACATATTTGGTATAAAAAAAAAAAACCCTGAGTTACAAGTTCGTATGGATCTAGAACCCAAAGCAACCCGAACATTTTACGAGGCATGAAAACATGATGTGGTCTTTATACTTCTCTGCAGTTCTTGGTTTTCTTGTGGGATGGACTTTCAGTACTGCTAAAGAATCACCTAGGAGGGCCGTTCTCCCAGTAGAGAGCTTTGGATACCTTCAGAGAGAATTCTCCCTGAAGATTTCTCTTTAGCTGAGGGAGGAACAGATATGAAAACAGTTACTTGAACTGAAATCTCTGAACTTCTCAACTTTAATATCTCATCTATAGCTTAAAACATACTTTAACAAAGCTATTAGACAACTTCAGAGCTTTTTGACAGCCAGGTTACTTTGCTCTTAAAATTTGTTTCATGGTGTTTTAAATATCTAATGTTTGTAATGAGTTAAGAAAATCATTGTCTGGAAATCTGATTGCAGTAGCAGTAATAGTATTAATGCTGTAGCCACAGGAGAGAGTTCAGTTTCCTGGCAGCCAGCTTTGGAAAAGGATTTCTCTAAAAGCAGCATGTATAATTCTGTTGAATGTCAATGATTTTATACCACAGGTTACTAGTAAAGAGTATGCTGGTTGCTAGTCCTGCAAATTTATCCATAAGTCACGCAGATTTATTCCCCTTTTTGCTCTTCTCCCGTCTTTTCCATGCCACACACCATTACTGATATATTTAATTTACATTTCCTACAGGGAAAATTATTGAAACTTAATAAAGTCAATAATGCCCAAAAAGAAAGATTTCAGCTTCCTGGGTTGATTGAGCATAAATAAAAACAACCAAAACAACCCCCAAACATCTCTTTGTCTGATTAAGCAGATCTGATTCTGAATGCAAAATGGGGCCAATGACAGTTTCCAGAACAGGGCTGTATTTTAGCCTCTTCTGACATGCCCTAATATATCCACATTGGAAAACATGGTGTACATGGTGTTGCCCTGTTGATATTTTCAGTATGAGATACTGAATAAATCTCATCCGATTTTGTTGCTTTTTTTTTTCTAGACTGCTATTGAGAAGTTAACCCATGACTACCTAAATCTGTTTCATTTTCCACCATTAATTAAGGCAAGTCTCATTGTTTTATGTAAGAAGTGCTTATCATGTTGGTGTGAATATTTTACTATTCTCATGTCTCAACTTTCCTACCATTCGTGGGAGGGCAAAGCAGCAGTTCCTGAGGGTTGTGACAAATGCGGAGGGTAAACAGCAGCGATGGATCATATCAGAACAAGTAATAGGATAATAAAAATTGTTTTCAAGGAGGCTCTAAGATTTTATTGTGGAACTGGTAGTATTAAATTAAGACTACTTGTGGTGATTCCTTTGCTGTCATTAATCAGAAATTACTCTTAAGAGCCATTCCTCCAAACTGATACCACCAACTGCTCACCACTCAACAGCAGACCCCTGGCCCAGAATGAGCCCATCATTCCTCAGTTTGTTAATGTTACAGGAGAGAAAGATGGTTTATAATGTCCGGTCACCCTTGTGTTCACCTGTTCATTTTCTGATATCAGTAACAAGAGCCATGCAAAAGGGAGAGTGTTTGGGAACCTCAGGGTTGCCAGAGTAGATATTTGCCTGATTTAATTCAGTGAGCTAATCAAACAATTTTAGACCCCAAAGCCTGAAGTAACTTTAGTCACAACTTATTGCACAGCTATAGAATGAAATACACTTAAAGTGAATTTACATTCCCTAAGGGGAAAATGAAAGTTGGGGCTTCGCTGCTGTGCTGGATGCAGCTACAATGGCAGTGGCTGCCACAATGCTCTCCACGGCACTGTGTCGTACTGGTGCAGCTCAGACAGGAGCAGAAATCACACAGCATCTCCCAGGTGCCATCCACTGCGCGCTGTAAACTCATGCAGAAACCCGGCCCCGCTTGGAGGGTGTGACTGGCACAGAGTGATGGCTCCTTCCTACTGCCTGCCAGACTTGAAGCATCTGAAAGGCAAATCCTTTCTGCCACCAGAGGCCTTGCTCCTGTCTCCCAGGGGGTTGTGGTAGATTTGAAGTCTCACCTTGCCTTTTTTTATCAGGATTCTGCAGGTGGAGCTGAAGAAAACATAGAGAAAGTAGTGAATCTTGAGCTCGTTTTTGGTTATCATTTGAAGCCAGGAAATGGTCCAAAGGTAAGCTGGGAGCACTCTAGATCGGTTTGTTTGGTTAACAGTCACTACCCAGAGGGTCCAGTGTCTCCTGGACACAAAAAGATAATTTGCTGTGAAAAGCCTCTTGTTTTGGAAAGTGCTAACCAAATGTCAAGGTGTCAAATGGGGCTGCACTGGTGATGGGAAACCACAGGCAAGGAAGAAGAGTGGCACAGAAAGCTTTGACTGAAAGCTTTTGTTTCCTTGTGAACAATTTTTTCAACCATAATTTTTGTAATTCGGACTTCCGCTTTGTTTCTTTTATCCCAATGGGTGTAAAATAACAATCCATTTATGCAGAAAACCCCATTCATGCTTGAGCAGTGCCATATGCCTGATGTTAGTGGACAATTACTTTTGTCTCAGTAGAAAGGTGGTGTCTTTATGTAACCAAGAGTAGTTTGGGGAATATGTGGTATGCATGGCTGCTGGATGCGGGGGACAGGACTGATCATGCTGGTGACTACGTTCACTGACAGTACTGGGGAAGGAGGGAGGGGTAGGTGCAGCACATTGCAGATGGCAGAACGACTGTGCCACGGCTGGTAAAAGGCATTTACCAGCATGCCACATCCTAATCAAACCTCAGCTCCAAGCCAAGCTGGTTCCAGGATCTCTCGTTACACCCTGTGTAACAGGACTGTTGACGACTCCAGATGTTCCAGCAAAGCATTGCCACCATGTTGTCTTTTCTCAAGAGTGAGGTTTGTCCCATGCTTTTTGTTTTCTTTATCCAGCCTGCCGTGGACTCTGAGTTCAAGGGTTTTAGAATTAATCATTTATGTGGAAATGGTGTGCAAAGCATTTCTGAGTTAGAGTCAGGGGTTGCGACAGCAGGATTTGTTTCCTTTTGTATTTGACAAATCTGCATTGTGTGTCCACCCTAAACTTGTGGGTGGCTGACTTTCATCTTGTGTTATCTGGCTGCTTTGCTTTCAGGGCATATTGTTTGTAGAAGTCTCTTGATTTCTGTACTTGGTGGTGCTTGCAGAGAAGGCATTTAGGTTTGTACTTAGTAGGAACTTGGACTCGTACTGAAATCATTTCATCAATTTGAAAAAGCTTTTTGCTTTTTGTCTGGAGATTTCCTTTTTTTGTTTGTTTCTTTTATCCTAAGCACTTTTTTTTCTATTAAAATCTTCTTTATCACTATGTGAATTACTTAGACTGTCTCAGTGTTCTTGAATGCATGTAGCTTATAATGCTGTACAGCTGCTTTTTTGTAGGTGTGCATCTTTCTCTCCTGTGTGCAACTGTACAAGGAATTAAAAGGCCATGAGATAGGTTTTATCTCCCTTCTATTTCCAATATGGGTTGTGAGTGGTAGTGCAGGGAGGTGGGCAACCTCCCCCAGGAAAGAGCAAGAGAAGGAGTGAACAGACCTCTGAGTGTTGTAGAGAAATTCAGGTTGCATTGAAGCCTGCTAAGTTTGAGGACAAGTACATATTTTACCCGTGACAGCAAAATTTGCAAATGAGACAGTGTGCCAGAGTCTATAGGGCAGAAGCTCAATTGCTAGGAGAGGATGGGGCTAGTTCAATGGGCCTGCATAGGGCTGACATAAGCTTTGCAGGTTTCTGATGTACCAACTGAGAACAGGTTTTTTTTGGGGTCCTGCCTTTCCTGTGACCTCCCAGTTGGTTCCCTCTGCTCTGTGTACTGTCGGGCCCCTTCCCAAGGAAGCCATTCCCTCCACAACCATGGGTGTGTGCCAGGCCTCCCTTCCCTGGCATCTGCCCCGCTGCAGCACCCCTGTCTCTGATGCCATTCCAGGGAATGCACAATCTGTCACCTGTGTTTATCTGGGCTGGAAACTTTTGTCTGAGATCTGCTTACTAACTCATACCTGCCTTTGAAGATGTTGCAGCTAAGCCAATTTTAGTAGGGCCAATGTGAGCAAGACATTTGCATCAAACATAACACTAACAAAGACTGGTGTAGTACATACAATATAGAAAATTTGGCAAGCTTGCTTCTTTGAAAATCCCTGGATACAATCTTCTAGCTCCCCTAGAGGCTGATTTAAGCCAACTACTGCTGCCATCCAGATTTGTTCCAAATGAATTGGAGATACTGGGTAAACCAGGATCGAAGGGTTTAAACTTCTTTTACTGTCACATTTTTGTAAAAGAGTGGTGCCTGTTCCTGTAAAACTGGGTCAGCAGAAGCACTTGGGATCGTACCTTCCACCATCTTTATAGCTAAAAAGCTGGTCTACATCAGTTTAAAAATAAATTTCTCAAAGGAGCTTTAATCAGTCCCTATAACCAGCTGCCTAACTAAGAAGCATTTCTCCTGTTTCAGCCATGAGGAAAAAGAGGCAATAAGCTCAAAACTGGGTTATGAGTTGAGAATGTGTGCTCCCTGGGTGACATGTAGACTGCTAGACCCATGTACATCAAAGGAGGTTATTAGACTCATCTGGGAACCAGTGCAGCGCAGCAGGAAGGTCTCTGTACAGGGGAACAGGTCATGTAGGGAGGTTTTACCCCAGGCTGGCCCTGCGCTGGTCTCCCGGGCTGAGTTCGCATTAGTTATTGTAGTGCATCTTCTGGCGTAGTTGCACTTGGAAGCAAGCAGTGGCTCTGCCAAAGCGTGGGATAAAAGCATGCTCCTGATCCGAACTAAGCTCTGGTGTGGGTGCAGCACCAGCATGCAGCGTGACATACTGCGATACCACAGGGCATAAAAGTGCTGGATGAGCTGGGCCAGGACCCAGAAACCATTTGAGGGGTGCAGGTTAATTCAGACACGTTTGGCTGGTCAGAGCACAGCACCAGCTCAGGTGTGAAGACGGTTCTGTGGGGCACAGGTGTCCTCTCCCTGGGACTGCACTTGAGCCCCTTTGGCACAGCCAGTGCACCTTCTCCATAAGCAGGCAGAAACTTAAGGGTGTTAGGAAGGGCAGTGCCTTTTAGCAAGGATCCTGATGAATATACTTCAGGGTGGCATTCGAATGTTCAGCCTCGTCTGTACACTTAATGAAACATTGGCTTCCCAGTATGCAACTTTACCAGCCTCAGATTTGTTATCTAATTTAAACTGCATCTTCTAGTGGGATTATGTTGGTTTCCACCAGCTGACAGATGCAGTCATTTCATTATAGTTTCCTTCCCTTTTTAGCTGCATCTTTGGAGGTGATGAAAGCTCAGTTGACCTTTGTGCTCTCCGAATGCATCAGGAGTGAGCGCTGCAAAGCTAACCTGGTTTTTAGAGGTTTCTTTTCCAACTCTTGTAGTTCGAGTGATGTGGTTAATTCCATTCACTTCCTTTTAATGACCTTTCTGTACACAATTCCCACTGAGCTGAAAGGAGATAGATTTAGACATTTTGTATGATTTATTTCCCACAAATTAAAAAAAAAAAGGGGCGGGGGGACACCAATTAACTCCAAGATACCAAAGAGGGTAAAAAAACAAACCCTGGCAATTGTGGCTTGAGCTGATTCGCAGAACTGCAGAGGGAATTTTCAATTGCTTTCTCATCCTAGGTGGCTCATTAAAATTTCCCAATCAGGGAAAGGTGTCTGAGCTGTGTTGGCTCTGCACTGATGAATCACCCAACCCCTTAAGAAGGATGGTTCACAGTCTTTTTTGTCTCCTGTTGATGCATTCTTTAGTTTTGGTCCTCAAAAGGGGAGATTTCACCATGCCTTTGAACGTTTTCATTTTTTACCAAGTGTGGCACAATCTGACCTATATCCAAATACAAAGCCTTGAAGTTGGCTCACCATTTTGCCTTATTTTTCCCCAGTTACCTCTCCCACCATTTGACAAGGTAAGAAGCAGAGCCTCTTTAAAACCATCTGCTAGCTATGTGAACTATTTTCTAGCCTTGAATATCCAAATGGGGGTATATTTTAATGCTATTATTTAAATGTGTAGTGCAAAAGTGAACATAGTAAGGCTACTTCAGGGGGACATTGTGACCAGCTCTTCGTGTGGAGAAACTTAGGCTGGCACAATGCAGGCAGTACCAGACAAGAGAGTCCTGAAATAGTTGTTGTAACTGGAATACCATTTCTGCTGCTGCTTCTTCTCCACCCTCGCACTGCATCAACACTCAGAAAACCTTTCTTTACTTTCTTAAAAAAAAATTTCTAGTTCAGACAGACATGGTATAACATCACCAGTTTAATTTGCCATGTAAGGTACTCCTCTCGTTACAAATATGGCAAAAAATTAAGCAAGGGCCAAGGTCTAAAATTTTAAATTCCAGTTTTGTAGTTTTTCAGCTGTACACCTTCCCCATGCTCTGAAAGTATTTTAACCCACTTCAGTAAGTAAAGCTGGCAGAAAAAATGGGTTTTATCTGACCCTTTCTTTGCAAAACACTTGGAAGTACCTTGACTTTCTAATGTGGGTTATTTAACCTTATCTCAAAACCTTATCTTCTAAGGCCTCTCTCTTTAATTACATCTCAAAGCACAATGCTTTACTAAAGGCTAATAGTTAATGCAAGAATCAGAGTAGCTGTGTTTGTGTGCAATTTTCATGGATTTGCTCCTATTCTAATTACTCATCAATAAAGGGGTAAATACTTTGTGGAAAAAAAAAAAAACCTAAATTGCAAAATAAAACCACAGCCACATTTAAATATAACTAGCAGCATTAAGAACTGGTTAATGTAGTCTGCTGAGGAGGTGGCTCAGTGGTAGGGTGTTCTAAGTTTCACACAGGTGATATGAGCTCCCTGTATTTTCTTTCAAAGAGGCTTTTCTGGACCATGTATTGTTTTTACACAAGGTGGAGCTGGTCTAACTCCATCATCTCCACTGGGATTGCTTCAGCTGTAGCATCTATGTGTAACTGAGGTGAAACTCAAGCCAACATCTGTTAAAATCCTTGTATAGGCAGTGCTGAGCCAGGTGTTCCCATCAGAAATTATTCCATAATCCTGAAGAGGCATATAGACTTTTCAACTAGTTAATCTGCTCACTCGACTTCCTAGATGTTTAATCTCAAGCTTTCTTTTTACACCTTGGCCACTCTGAATTAACTTGCTGCTTTCCACATGTTGTCTCTCACGTGTACAGCCTTAATCACAGATACATCTGCAGAAGCACAGACAAATTCCCAGTGATCTGTAGGCTTGGCACATCCTCTCCAGACAAAAGCCTGGAAGAGGAGCCCCTGTCCCTGGCACGTGCAGGACATGTCCAGTGGCCCTGCCCTGTCTTTCCTGAGCTCCTGCACATCCCACAGGGCTGTGAGCCCCCATGTGTGAGCTGTAGCCTCCATGTGCTGTCCCACCGTTGGTGGAGACATGGTAGCTGCACAGCTCCAGCACGTTGTTCCCACAAGGAGTCCATGGAGCCGCTGGAGGACAGGGCTGGCTCAGACAGCACGGGAGGGCACTTGCACAGCCCTTGGGAAGGACATGAAAAACCATGCTTCCACCTTTACAGTCCTGCTGTTGCAAGCAGGCTGCTTGTGTGGATGATGATGCCTGCAACCGCAGTAATCCCTGTTCATTTCTGATGACATGGCAAGGGCAGCTTTTGGTAAACACTATGGCAAGGCTGGGACTGCTGTTATCACAGAGCTCTGTCTTGGCTGCTGTAACCTGCTTTTCTTGGGGCACGAGCCCTCAGTACATAGCAGTGCCTGACATCTGCCATTGTGTTCCCCTCCATGGCGACACAGAGCTTCACAACACTGGATATTCAAGAAGGGTGGTGCCGAGGGGACAGATATTTTTGGTTCTGCCAGGTGGTCTGCATAGGTGTTAAAAAGGCTTCATGCTTCTCCAGGCCAAGCTCCAGCCAGCCAGTGCCTGTTGCCTCACTGAGGAGTAAGGGCTCCGGCTTTCAGAGGAAGGCACCCAGGCAAATAATAACATAAATATATCTTTCACTTGCTTTGTTTCTGTACGTTTTAAGACCATCTCTCTCAGAAGGCCTCCCCTCCACCCCTGTTTTTTTCTGCCTGCACAGCTGAAACAAAACCGGCGGTGGAGCCACCTTCTCTTGCTGGAGCCTGGCTGGCAACAGCCTGCCCTGACCTGAGACACCAGCCATTGTTAAGGGTATAACACATTTACATATTTTGCAATAAAACATCAGTTATTTGCATTACTGTGTCAAGTTTTATTTGATTCTTTCACCTAAAAATGACTCATTTTCCTTTCTTGTATTTTAAAAACCAACTACTCTAAGCTTGTTTGAGAATAATCAAAAATTGCCCATTTAGCTAGAAGTCATTTTCTTTTCAAAAGGCAAATGTTATTTAATCTTTCAGCTGTTCATTGTGCCATCATAAATACTTTCTTTTCAGCACAGTTGTGGGGACTGAAATGAGCCCACTAATTGCCTCCCATTTCGACTGACATGTGGTGGTTTAGTGGAAAGAGAACACAGCGGGGAGAAGGAAATAGGAGGCTGAGAAAATGAGAGCTAATTATTTTCACTGCCTCATGTCAGGCTCTGTGTCAGCCTTGTTTTTACAAACTGGAAGGTTTAGCACTAAATAAAACAAACTGGCGTCATGTTTTTATATACTGGCAGTGTCATGGAAGCAGCTGCACATCTCAAAGACAATATAATGCCTGCATTCGCATGGACACCATCTGACAGCCACTGTGAGCCACTGCTAATGAGGATATCACAGTGGTGCCAAGTGAAAGGTGCTGAATTATGTATGATTCTTCATCAGTGCAGCAATAGTCCTGTACATCATTATGAGACATTGTTTTGCTGAAGAGATTAAAACATTCTTAGTTCCAGACCCTGCAACCTATACACGCTACAAGAGGTTATTAATGGAATTTTTAGGGAGAGTTTCTTGTGGATTTCTTTTTGGTTAAAAATATCTCATGGGACAAAGCCGTGGTGGGTCATGACACTATATATATAAAGAAGAGAAGCAAATTAACCATAGTTGTGTTATCTTCCTTTAAATCCAGAATAATAAAATATAGTGTAGCAGGGTGATACATAATGATAAATAACCCAAGTGCTGTCACTAGATGTTCAACTCTAATGCCTTTAAAACAGCAGGTTTCAGCAGCTGAGATAGATAATAGCTAAGAATGTAAAGGAGCTTCTGGGGACCTAAATCATCAACATGCTACTACTTTTAGTACCAGCATGACCAACATTTTTTTCATATGTGTTTCATCTTGCGTTACATCTTACTGTTCTTCTAATATCCAGTTGCCTACTACAATGCTGTTTCCATTTTTTCTTCAATCTTTAAAAAAAAAAAAAGTTTATTGCAACCACTGAATTTAAAATGAATCCTGGATTTGGGCCTCCTTGAAAAATGAGGTGTCTCCCCAACAAGACTTTTAAGCTGTTGTTGCAGGAGACATGTTTTGTTGTATTAAGCCCGTGCCTGATCTTCCACTTCCCTTTCAGTTTTTGTTGCAGGTGTTAGCACATATGGGGTTAAAGGAGTATTGTCACCACAGTAAGCAGGAGACTTAATTTTTAAAGTGTTCTTATTTTCTGTTTCGAAGCTGAGGAGAAGTGGCTCAGAATATATGTGTGATTTGCTTTTATTTTCTACAATCATTTGCAGAGCCTGCTGATTTATTGGGTCTGTCAAAGTGTTATTTGGAAATGTTTTTCACACAAAGTTTTGCTGGTTGTGCCTCTCAGTTCTGAAACTAGATTTTTTTTTTTGTTAACAAAAAGCTGAAATTCATTATTTAAATCAAAATTAAGCAGGTAAATATCAGGAGGTATTTTAATGCTTGAATTACAAGATGTCCAGGGAAATCTCTTTGAAGGACTTGTGTAAGTATATTTATCAACCACATATTTTGAACAAGCCATTTCCAAATTATTTTCCTACATATGTCTGACACTAAATATAGTCTCAATCCAAGAAATCTTATGGCTCCAATTCATCAAAGAATTGAAATACATATACTTAGTGATTCTGGCCAGATTTTTGCTTAAGTGGCTGAGCATCTCTCTCCTATTCATTGCTAAATAAGAACCTAGGACTGGATTGGAAAGCAGGGAAATACGTCCCTTTCTGCAGCACACAAATCTTGCATTATTTACTGTGTGGTTGAACAAAATCATTACCAAGTTTGTAAGACAAGTAGCCCCACCTACTTATCTTAGATATTTCCCAAGTGCCTTCATTCAAAAGTCACCTCAGCTACTGTCTTTTCTCCTTCCTTCTTCTTCCTTCCTTCTCTTTCTGTCTTTTCTATCTTACATCTTTTTCTCCCAGCCTCTCCCTCCCTACTCTCCTCCTTTTATTTCCCTGTCTTTCTCTCTCTCTCTTTCTCTCCCCTTTCCACTGATGATTTTACAATAACGCAAGATGAAAGCCTTTTCAAAGAAGATGTATTTCTGAGTGACCAGAGAGCGTATGCGTAGTGTGGTAATTTGCCCTTTTGGTATCTGCATGGGGTGGCTGGAGAGGACTCCAAGGAGGACCGAAGGTTTGGGGGCTGGAATTGAAGGACGGGAGAGTGAATTTCTTTCTCTGAAGCTGCAGTTCGGAGCTGGGGAAGGCGGTGTTTGTGCAGGGCTTGTGCATCCACAGCTGCATGAGGCAGCCTGATTCGTTACCACACGGAGAGGGCTCCTGCGTGCACGGCAGATCCGGCGAGGGGCTGGGCGCTGGCAGGTGCCCTCCGCCTGCCAGACCCTACACAGCTTGTCAGTCTTTTCTTTAGAGATGGTCGTTTGATTTATGTTGTTTATTAAAATGAGCTCACAATTGTCAGATCGGATCTGTAGGGAGATGTGAGTGAACAGCACAAAATCCTGAGTCGTTAAGGCACAGGAGCCCTGCACAAGGTGTGGCTCTGGCTCTTAGGTGCTTGGCACTGGTCTCACGGCAGAGGATGTGCTGAATTAACTGGAGAGATAATACTTTATGTCAATATTTTTTCTTTCGCTGGCTCAGGTGTTTTTGTAAAACTTACAAATGTCATCAAGCATCTTGTCTCTAACCTCGGGTTCGATCTGCAATAGGGAATCCAGGTAACATGAATTTAGGAAGTCCTGAAAAATGTCTGGCAACAAGGACAGCGTGGGCAGGGAGAGGAGCACGGTTTGAGAGATGAGGAGGAGTCAAAGACAACTCACTTTGCTGTTGTCATTCACTTACATAGCTCGTACAGTCCTCAGCTGACATCAGGGCTGGTGCGTTGTGCTCTATCTACCTGGGAAGAGACAGGTGTAACTCTGGATTAGCTCACAACCCAAAAAAGCAGGACAGAAAAAGGATGTGCAAAGAGATACAGTCCATGATTAGAAAATGGAGGCACAGGGCAACTTCAGCACCTTATCAGTTTGCACAGGACGCCAGTGGCAGAACTGGTAACTGAACTTGGTGCTCTGAGTCTCGGTCCAATGCCCTGACTGCTGAAGCACAGTTCCCATCGCTCAAGCTTACACCAGGGTGATATAAAAACCAACTCACACGTCCACTCTCTTCATAAAACGCAGAAGCTTTCAATGGGGACAGATGGACACACAGGGCCAAATGCTTTCATAAGCATAATTTGTTGTTGCGGTTCGGAAATGATTATACTCCAGTTTTCTTTTATCTTGGAATTGCCAATTCAATGCCTGATTGAAAGCTTTGAGACTTCTGAGGGCTGAGCTCCTAGGTTACATTTATGAGAGATGCACGTGCAAACACTAGCAGATAATCGCATGTGCGAACGGATACTTTTTAGTCTGCTGTACATTTGTGTGTGCAAATAACTGCTTACGCAAGCCCTTGGCCCTAAGCGGCCATCTGTGTCCCCATTCAAAGTTTTTTGCATTTTCTGAGCAGAATTGAGAAGACTGCCTCCTGCAAATGCTGAGACCCCACCTGCCAGGCCAGTGGTGTGTGGCCAGACCCTCCTCAGGAGGGGAACCCCTGGCCTCTGTGGAAGAGCTCCTGTCTATGTGACGGGCAAATCCCCTCCTGCCTGCACGGCGATGGAGACACTCTGCTTCACTGCAGCCCTGCTGTCCATCAGGGGACTGATTTTTGGAGAACCTCAGTGCACCAGTCAGTATCTAGTCCCCAAAGCACCTGCTGGGCACACCAGCAAATGTTGGCTGGTTTGCACCATGGACAGGCAGCCTCTGGTTCCCGGTGGGAGCCTCCCTGGCCACAGGCACAAACCCCAGTCCCAGCACTCAGCCCATGTGGGATGTCCTGCAGGATGCTGCCAGAGCCATCAGCTTCTGCAGGCTCACACCTGTGCAAAGTGTTGGATGCTGGCCCCACGTACAGTTCATTGGATAATTTAAGGAACCTTTTGTTGCTTTGGTTTATTATACTCACTAAGATTATTTTCTAAGCTGAGCTCACTTATAATTAATAGTGCAGTTGGAGGTGAGTGGAAGTTGAGGATGCTTAGTGCCTCGCTGGGCACTCAGTATCTGAAATAATTGACTGTAAATAACCAGCTCATCCTCTTGCCTGTTATTTGAGCGACTGTCTTAATGGTGTTTCACAGACCCTCTGGTCATTTGTTCCCGGGTTCACTGGGAAGGTGTCCTGGGGGCTGGCTGTAACCCCAAGTGACGGCTCCCACCGCTGCCCTGTGCCTCCACCACCACGCGGGAGTGCAGAGCTCCTGTGCCACCCGCTCGAATGGGCTGGCTGGTTGTCCAGGTGGGTGAAGCCACCATCCTCCTGGGGACCTTCAGGGGATCCACACCTCTGAAGACATCCAGACCTGTCAACATGGTGACTGTCTCTCAGGGTGAGCTAAGAGGAGAGTGAACAAGAGAACCTGAGGGTTTTCCGTTATCAACACTTCTACTGGAAAATGTGTATATCCTAAAATATGTGTTCCTTATCTTTCGTGTGGGGTTTTCCCCCATATATTGAGGATTAGGTTTTGGGTTGGTTTGGCTTTCAGTTTTGTTTCATTTTGTGGGTTTTTTTATTTGTATTCTAAAAATCCAGCATTCTTTTTTTATTATTCATAGGATTGTAAATGGAAAATGTACATGGAGATGGACGGGGATGAAATTGCAATAACCTACATAAAAGATGTGACATTCAACACTAACCTACCTGATGTAGAGATTTTAAAGATGACAAAGGTATTTACAGCCTTAAAGCTTTCACAAATTCACAGATCTCAAACAAAGACATTAAAATACCACAGCAGTTGACTTTTGTGCTTGTGGAAGCTCAATCTCTTGACAGCTTTTAAATAAAATGCACATTCTAAACAGATTTGTATCATAATAGGAGTTAGGTATTTTGGTTCTCTTTTAAGCTGACAATAATGTTAACAATAGAAAAATAAAAGAAGGAACTAATTTATATTTTCTTGGTTTAATTCCATGTTATATCCTCTGAAATTATTACACCTTTTAAAGAAGAGAATGTTCAAAAAATTACTTTCCTTTTCAAGAGAAGAAGGTGAATTAAATATTCTAGTTTGAAACTTCATGTGATTTGTCTGGGATTTTTTTTCTTTCATTTTTTATGACATGGTTTTAGAACTTTTATATGGTTCTAAAACTCCCTGTTTCATGCAACGATGGGTTGCAAAGACTGAAACCCATCAACAGACAGTACAGCACTGAACATCTGCAATTCAGTGTCACTGAGCATTTTACCTTATTTCAGAACCTGCCTGTAATATTTAGCAGCCAGCATTTAACCTACTTTTACCATAAGCAACAGAAGCTTTCCGTTTGCTGTTATTTTCATTGTTTGTTTTTATTAATATGCTCCATTTAATAATAGCTAACAAAAATTTCTAAATGAAGAAATATACAGCTTGGTTACCAGTTAGAATGCTGCTCTAATGTGCACTGATGAAAAACCCCAAACTTGTGAATGCTTTTAACTATGAACTTTTTGGGCAAAATTTGGGGGGGAACCTTTTGTTATTTTTTCTAAAAGAAAAATGGAACATCAGATTTTCAACAGTCAGAATTTTAAGGAAAATGTGAAAATATGAATCTTGCCAAAAAGAATTCTCATATTTAATTCATGCTAATACTATTTCTACAGTTAGTGATTTCTGGAACAACACTTGTGATTTTTAAAAATTATTATTATTTTGTTGCAAAATAGTTTTCTGTTTAATTTTCATCTTGGACATTTTAATTTTTTCCTGAAAAATAGAAAAGGCTTAAAGTTAAATAATAACTAGCTACAATAACATCAACTTTTCACATACTTCATCATTTTTATATCTGTCTGGGAATATCACTGAAAATCTCTAAGTATTTGTTCTTGATGGCCTCTGTAAGTCTAGCAGGAAAAAAACTGTACATGCACACAAATGAGAAAGGTTTATGCCCCCTTGAAAACATTCCATGTTGTCTAACCTACTGTCTGTTATTTACAGAAATATATTCTCAGTTTCCTTTTGTAAACAAGGAAGTAAATAATTCCAAAATGTATTGTTTTGTATCATAAGATTTTAAGGAGAGGATTGATCATAACAATATGGAGACAGATGAAAAAAGGCAAATGTTGAAAATATCTTTGGGGTGTTTCAGAAACAAGTCAGGAGATGAAGAGCACCTTATAAAACTCCCACCATGTTTTTTTCAGCCACCGTTTGTAATGGAGAAATGGATTGTGGGGATAGAAGAACACCAGTCTGTAGAATGTGTTGTTACATATGAGGTAAGCTCTAAGAAACAAATTTTTTAAAAAAATGTTTATCCAAGATAAAACCTACGTGGGAGTTGTGGAAATAGCATCCTCTGGCTTTGTTATATCCTATAATCAAGTCTCAGCAGCCTGTAATTAATTATAAAATCTAAAGTTCAGAGCAAAAGCTGAATGAGGTTTAGAGACAATGTCCTCAGACTGCTGCCTGGAGTGGCTTTTTTTCTCAAGGATGAAACCTCCTTTTGCTTGAAGTGTAATGGTCAGTGTTTGCATTACTTGAAGAGACTGGTTTTTACCTTTTCAATGAAGTGCTAATTAGGAGAGCAGAGAAGCAACAGAAGAAGAAAGAAAATGAGAAGAGTAAAATAAGATAAAATAAAACCTAGAAGACAATTTAAAGGGATCAAAATCAGCCTTTGTAAAAAAGAGATTGCAGTTATTTACAAAAGTGTTTTTATAAAGACCAGTGCTGTGTGTCACAAGAAGGCTAATAATTGACATTCCAGTTCTGTCCTGAGCAAGGATTCAAGTAGTGATGGAGAGACAGGGAAATCCTGGACCTTTCTTGCCTGTCTCAGAAGTGAAGAACAGTAGTTTTCTTTCAGTCTGAAGTTTCTCACAGGAGTCATAGGCCCTTAACAGCAAACTGAAGACTTTGATACTCCAGGAAAGTTTTGTAGAGGGTCCCCCTGCAAAAATATCTACATAGTCCTACCTCTTTTAGCAGAAAGCACTGCCCATTTGACACTCACATTAATATAACTAGTAAAATATATTTTTATGCTTGTAGAGAAAGGCCTTCAGATCTTTCCTCCACATGGTACATGAACTGAAACAGTTATTCACTACCACATTTTTAGCATAATCACAAAATACCAGCCAAAATTATCTAGAGTCTAAAAATACTTGAGAACTGGCTAAGTGGTTTTGCAAAATAGACTATATTGAAAATGCTGCTGCCACCCAGGCATTAGTGGAAGTTCCCTCATAGGAGAGCTTAGTGTGTTGTTGTGTCCTCATGTGCATTATGTCCTCATGTGTGTTGTGTCCTTCCTGAACAGAGTGATGTTAGAGCACCCAAAAGCACCAGGCACATCCAAGCTATCTGCTGGAGCAAGGTGAAAGCGCAGGATGAGGTCGAGACAGTCCAGCTCATGATACAAACCTCGCTCCCCAACTCAGAGGGAAATTCACGGAGCAGATCTGACTCAAGTAAGTCAACACGCAAACTTTATTGCTGACATGGGCAAGGCATATATGGGGAGAACAGTAAAAAATCAATGCTGTTATTCTTTTCCAACAAGAGAGCACATCTTGCAGAGTCGGCTGTCATTGTGGTCCCTATGATGTCTTTGTAGATGCATGCAGGAGCACCCTGGCATGTCTGATTTAGCTTAAAGGCTAAACTTTGGGTAGTAACCTATATCACAATGTGATTTAAGGGGGATGACCTGTATGCTCCTACAGGAAGCATGATGGAAGCAGTCCATGGCGATTAGCTACAAATCTTTCATCTATAATAGTCACTTGGCAGTTGCACATCAACAGCAGACATAGAGCTCACATCCTTCTGCTCCAAAACCCTGAATGCTTCACATCTTCCAGTAGTAAGCAGCCTTAAATCCTGACACTTTTTCAACACCTTCCTTGGGTCAGCTTTAGGTCAATTTTTCAATCCCTTCCAGTGTAGGAGGTCATTGGTAGGTGTTTCTGCCTATGGTCCAGGCTTCTTCCCCTCTCTGTTGGCAATGTGTACACATCCATGGTAGTCTTTCCATGATGGCAGCCCTGCTCTTCTCCAAAGTCTATTTGTGGATGCTGGATGGGGGTAACAACCGGCTAATCTGCCCTTCTCCTCCAAATCCACCCCTCTTTACCAAGACAAGAGAGTGCTCAGCTTTGTGGAACCAAGTGCATTGGCATAGCAAAAGGATTTGGATTGAATTATAACACCCACACAAAGTGTTCAGGGCCTGTGGTTGAAGTATTTCTCAACCAGGATGTCAGGAAGGCATTTGCTGGGAAAGGAGACAATCTCACACATCTCTACCCTCTATCTGTTGGCAATAATGGAGTTTGAAGAGTGGAAATCTTCCCACTGCACTCTTCTTCCACAGCTCAGCCTGCCCATGTGAGCCAGCCTGGAATAGTGTTTGTTATGGCTTCTGGGGCTTGACTTGTTCAGTGAGATACATTTAATAATACAGTGGGATTTACACTGCAGTCTTCATTTCCTAAATAAAGTATGCGGCTGTCATAGTCAAACTCAACTCAGTTGACTCTAGCACAGTTCTGCCTTTAAGATCTGCTGTTCTTTTTGTAAAGGTGTTTGTTAGCCAAAGCTGGTTTTCTGATGGAGTTCACAGTACGGCTGCAGAAATGTTTGAGTTGGAACAACTGAGGGATACCAGTCATTGGAAGGTGAACTTCTCCAGTGTTGTATGCTAGTGCCAGATGTAGAAGAATGGCCTCATGAATTGAGAAGTACTGAGTTTAGACTACAGACACATCTAAAATGGGTGCTCTTATTCCTAAGCAGTTGTGATCCATCTACAACATAACTGTGTTTTGTCATGCAGATGGAACCTAGAGCTTGTCCTAAAAGATACATCTTCACTGCAGATTAGCTCTGCTGATGGAGGTTACCCTGGTTTCAGGGTGATGAGCGACACAGCCATACCAAAGTGTGGTATATCTTCACAGGTCGGCTCTGCTGCAGTAAGCGGAGCTGCTTTCATTTTTTTGCAGTGAGCGCTGGGAGAGCTTGTCTGTCCCTTATGCACATGGAAGAGTTACACAAAGGCACTAGTGTCTTGTCAGCACCCAAGTCAATAGGCATGTTCACAGGAGGTGGGTGACCAGCCATTGTGAAAGTTGTGCCTCAGCCCTAGAAAACCTTCTGACTTCTTTACCAGACCACCTACCCCAGATTTAAAACACCACCAAATCCAAGCACAAATGTAAGGCTAATACCTAAGAGACTAAAATAACCAGTAATGAAGGTACTACCTCTGTGGGCTGCCACAAAGAGCATCTAATTCAGTGTACAGAGTTGGTGGCCCAGAGATTATATGAGGGAGAAGCCCCTCAGCCCATGAGAGGTGAGAGGCAGCCCCACAGGGCTCACTGGGAGGTCCCTGCTGGGCAGCTGATCCCCTGGGCTGGCAACCACGGCTGATGTAAGGAGCAGGGACTGAACAGCCTGAAGGTGCTGAAGGTAGCCCCTTATTCAGGATAGCATCAACACTGGTCCCACAGGGCATGTGGTGGCTACCTGAGAGTTGATAACAAATGATGATTCAAATTCAAGTCCTGAGCCTGCTGCTTCTAGGTTTGAGACCTGTGTTTTATATCCACAGCCTTTGTAGGAAGGCACAGGGGAATGGCAGAGGAGATGGTGTCTAGCAAGTACATTTCAGCATGCATGTTTCTTTTCAAACTGTGACTTTCAAGAAGGTTAAGAGGCAGAGAAGGCAATTCCCATCTGTCTTTCCGTGAAAGGAGGTTCATCTCTCAGTGCAGCCAGAGCTATCTGCTGTGGCAGTGTCACATTCACACTTTGACAGGAAAGATGGTTTCCTTTTGACATATTTGACATTAAGTTGAAGTGATTTAAATCTCTTGGGATTCAAGCAAAGTCTGGGGAAAGGAGGAATGGAAAAGATCATCCTAACAGGATGCAATCCAAACAGGAGCAATCCTAACGAAGACAGAGCTGCTACCCAGCTCCCACAAAACTCCCCATGGCCGATGCATCATTGCAGCAAGAGGTCCCATGGCATAGGAAGTCTTTCCTGGAAAAAAATGCGAGAGGAGCTGGGGTCTTCTGTTGAAGACAATAACATTTTGGTCACGTTTATGGTGCTTCAAGCTGACAGCATTATGCTTTCCTGTTGGAATAATGTTAGCAATCTTTAAGGATAAATCATTCAAATCTCTAGAGCAAAATTACTTAAGCGTGCTCCCCATGGGTTTTTGGCCCGAGCTGTTGGCTTGGATAAGAGGAATTCCTGTCTCTGCTCTACCCATAAAGTAGCAAACCAGGCAGCCCTCATAGTTCAAATGAAAAATTTGCAACTATTCTATTTGCTATAGACTTTCATGCAAACCACAGGACTGACTTTCAAAAGCAGCACTTCAGTGTGATCTCTGGAAGCTACAACTTTTGTTACAACCCCGGGGCTGTGACAGTAGGTGTGAGGAAACTGTAATACCCCAAGTCACTCCCAGTTACGCACTGTCTGAGCTATCCTGGCTGAAGCCTGCTGCCTCACCGGCTTTTCCACAGACAGAGTTATTTTCTGCATGAAGCCGAATGGAGCCATGTAGACTCAGTATATGGAGAAGTGGACTGACTTCTGGATTTGCAGTAATAATAACTGAAGTGGCTCTGTTTGTTGTGGTGTGTAGCATTTTGAAGAGAAAATGGAGTGAGAAGGCGTGAATCTGGCTGCGGCAGCAGGGATTTGCACAGGGGTCTGCACTACCTCTGGCTCTTGTGCTCAGCTGTGAGCAGTGTAACTGTGCCAGCTGGGAGAGACGCAGGTGGAGGGCGATGTTGCAGTGGTGCCAGCACTTTGGGGTGCTGCTGCATGCCTTCTCTGGAGGTCTCCAGGCTCTTCTGCAATGAAAGCTGTGGAGAAATCTGCCGAGACTGCCAACCGCATCACAGGAGATGTTTAAAACCAGGTTGAATTAAAAATACTGGGAGGCCCTTGGGAGTGGGAAACCACCTGAACAGCCAAATGGCTGGTTCAGTATGTGTGTTCTTGTCTAAGTTCCATAATCTGCACTAGCATCAGAACTATTTGCATCACTTGCTATTTTAAAGTCCAATATTATGTTCATAATGTTGAACATACTCAAACCTAGGACTATTTGCTGCAAGGTTGGGAGGGAAAGGGTGGTTTGAGATACGTCAAGGTTCTTCAGAGAAACACCCTGGTACCTAACCTCACACCTTTGGTAAACCAGAGAGCTGTTTTCCATCAACTCACAGAAATCTGACTCTGTTTCCATTTCCCTACCAGGCATTGACAGCCAGTGGATGCAGACACTGCGGATGCACCAGATAGCAAAAGCTATTTCTCTCCAGCATGGCCACCCCCACAGCCCAACTACCATCACCCACTACCTGCCCTACCTTCACAGCCAGGACTCCTATGCCGCCGCCGTGAGGAGGACACGCGGTCCCATTAGTTACCAGTTCACGTCCATCAGCCATTCCAGAAACTCCTCCCCCTTCTCGCACAGCTTGATGAGAAACATCTCAAATCTGCATCTGAACTCGAAAGGCAGCAGCACCTCCAGCACAGCCTCTGACACCCCTTCGGAGAGGGACAGGTCAGCCGGCAAAGGCAGAAATGCCTCGCACAGTGGTAACTCCTGCAGCTCCTCGGATGGGCGGCGCAGCGGGACCAGCTCCCCAGTGCCCCCCCGGCACTCGGGAAGAGCCTGCAGGACTTCCTCGCCAGCGGTGCCCCTGGCCTCCCAGCACCGCAGGTACCCCCGCAGCCCTGCCCAGCCCGAGGCCATCCCGGGCATGCCCCCGCAGGGCGAGAGCGAGCCCAGGAGGGGCGAAGGGGAGAGCAGAGTCAGCGAGGGGGGGTGGATAAAGGTGCAGCATACAAGGAAGCCCCACAGACAAACCACCGGCAAGTCAGGGAACCAGAGGCCCAGGGGGAGCTGGCGGGGCCGGAGGACGTTCTGAGGGAGGAATTTGCCCCTTCATTTAACTGAACAATGTTCAACCTAGAGAAGATACACCTGCTCCTATTTAATTCACCATACCAAAGCCAGGACGACACCTCCCTTGCTGGCTGGCCCGGCCTGGGGCCTGCCGGTGGAAGGGGAGAGCTGCCTGCCTCTCCTCCCATCACAGTCAGAGCGCCGAGGGATTTCATTTGATTTTCTCCCCTCTGTTTGGCTGCTCATGTTCTCAGCTGACTGGGTATCCACCGATTTGCTTAATATTTCAATAATAAAATCAGTATAAGGCACAGCCAAGTGCCATAACGAAAGGCTCTCCGTTTCATCCTTAGGGAAGGAGTTATGCTGCTACCTCTCACCTCCCTTATATCTCCAGACAATGAGTCTGGCTCTGAGCTGGGTCTCCTCATGCCTTGTTCAGTCTGTTTCTGCTAAGACTATAGGAAAAGGTAGTATTTTTATCAGACCTGCATAGTTTGAAAAAAACAGGAACACAAAGATTTTTTGTCAGGTCCACTCCAGTAGCTTCACTTCTCCACTTCCAGCTTGCCATCCCCTCTCAGGAATTTATCATCTCATTCTTTACCAAAAGCCCCGACACCAGGTACCCAACACTACTGAGCACATTTTGTCACATACACAGTTGTTATAATCGGAGAAACAGAAACTAGACTTTGTTCTTTTGGAGAAAAAAATAAAAATAGAGGGAGAAAAAGTCATTGCCTTTATCATAGTTACATCTAACCCCACTGAGGTCTATGATAATGTTTATCCCTGGGCAGCAGGCATTTTTTAATTGAATTTTTAAATGTGGCTAGACTGTGTCGCTTTTGTCTTTCAGTCTTCAGGTAGTAAAGACAAGGTCAGCAAAGTTTCTGATTAATGTGGTCTTTAGCTCCACTGAGAACAAAGACACAGCTGTAGACTCACTTGTCGTCAGAAAGTTTCTTCTTGGCCTTTTCACTCCAAGTTGATTTCACACAATTAAAAAGGAAAAAAAAAAAAAAAAGAAAAAAGTTAGGGTTTCCCAAGATGCAAGAGGGAAAAAAAAGGGAAGAAACAGATAAAGGAGACTGAACCCAAAGCAATGCATGGTACCCTACAAAAGTCAAGAAACTAAATTAGAGGTGCCTTCAAACAAGGAGCTACCTACCATCCATGCTGAGCAGTGCTCACTGGCATGCAGCTGTGAGCAATGCTGGAGGAGCTACTGGCATGTCAACTCCTCCATCACCATAGCCCTGTCACCAGACATTCAAAAGGACATGTAAATTCCCTGCTCCGAACAAAGGCCACTCCTAGGGGTACATGCAGGTCTCCTCCGATTCCCACCAGCCCAAATGAGGGCTGAGCCTCGTGGTGGGCTTCCCAATACCTACCAGAGTGAACCGGGACTCACATTTCATGAATTCAGGACAGGGTCCACCAAAACCAGTGGAGCAGGACAGAACCAATATCAGGTGTCAGGAATTTGATCTCTGTAATTTAAGCCCCTTTTCCTCTGATGACAGTTAAAAGCAGAAAAAATAGTAAGAAGCTCTCTGCACGTGAAGCTCTGTGATAATGAAGCTTGCTGCTTTCTTGTGTCTTCAAAGTGGTTGAAAGCTAGTTAGTAACCCAGCTTCTGAATCTGACAACTAATTTGAGGGACGTGGACAATCCACCACTGGATGTTTCTCTGTCACAATTTATTAGGAGACTGGAATTTTGTCTAGATTGGGGATCCTTCTCTAACATTGCTTGCTGTGACCAAAATGGGCTGGAGGATACCAGCTGATAGTAACTGCACCTGAGAGCACTTGCTAGAAACATGCTTTTATTATAAAATTTGAATATGCATCTCTGGAAGTGAGATCTTGTTTCATGGTTGGGCCTGCACAAATCCTAGAAAGAAATTGCAGGAGTTTGGAATTTCTCTTCCAGGGTGATGAGGATGGTGGTGTAGTTGTACAAGCCTGAAAACAAGGCCCTACCCAGCAGACACTGGGCTGGTGGTGGCAGTTCAAGATTTATCAGCTGCCTGTGGTTGATTGTCAAGATGTCCAGCAGGATTCCTCTGCTGTTTGTAAGCAATTTAATGCTGTGCCTAATTTTAATCTGCAATGTACTGTCTGTCCACATCTGTTGTATTAAAGTGTTCATTAGCATTTAAAGGAGGAGCGGATGGTATTGATCATGCCTAGTAAAATTAAACAATCATGCAATAGTGACTGATTAGAAATCCTCTTGCTGCACCAGCACTGCTAGTTAAAGTAACAGTGAATTAACTTGTCAAAAAAAAAAAAAAAAAAAAAAAAAAAAAAAAAAAAAAGAAGAAAGAAAGTCTCAGGAGTATCTAGTTTTCCATCTCATTTTTATCACTCTTAATGTGGTTACTCCCTCTCTTGGTAATAATTCATTATAAGTCAAAATACACTTATTTTTTCACCCCCCAGTACTTTACAAAGCCAAGCAATTTATTTCCATTCTTTACCAACACTCACCTACAAGACCACACACAGCAATGTGGAAAATCAGAGTGTCTTGGGCAACTACACCTCAGCAAATGTCTGTTCTTTGGAAAGGAGCCATGCTGCATTTTCTTAAGGTCTTCTTACAAGTCGGTTAAAGTCAATCATATTTAAGAACCAGTATGTCTAATTTGCACACTAGGAGCTGGACACTCTGCCCTCCATCCATACACATACCCTCAGCAGTGCTACACCCTCCCCGCATAGCTGATTGCAAGTAGCACAGAATACCACTGCTGTAGAGCCACGCCTTGTTTTCCTGGCTCTGCTTTCTCTTGGTCTTCATATCACCATGCACTGATGTTGCCGTTTTCTTAACTCCTGAAAGGTACCTGCATTTTACTTTTCCACAGTTTAAAATGCTCTGAATTATAAGAAGCCAGCTCTGGGATGGCTGCTGGAATGGATGATGAAAAATACCAGTGAACTCATGAAGGCAAATACAGAACTGGACATCCAAAGTGAGTGAATATTTGTGTCCAATAGGGAGAATGTTTACAAAATTAGATACACTTATTTTTATTTTTTTTTTAATTAAAGTGCAAGACTGACTGACAGAGCTTACACAAAATTTGTTTGTTTGGCAATATTCTACTCAGGATCTTGTGGGAATCACAAGATTTGCCCAGCTCCCTCTGGATGCCAGACTTCAGCAGAATGGTTTTGGGGTGAACAGCGACTTCCCTCTCCAGTCGTTAAGTTCTTAAACCTGCCAGGAGGGAGGAAGTGGTGTTGAGTTCAGACAGGAAGAGCAGGTTAACCTCAGCATTACAGCCCTTGGTTTTCTAAAACCTTACAGGCTTTTCCCCTGCAGCTGATGATGCCCTCATGGCATGGACAAAAATTATGCTGAGACTTCTTTCTTTTTCTGCCAACAAAATGTTTGATTTTTGTAAGGGGTTTTTTGTGTCTTTCCCATATACCTAAAGGATGTATTTAAACAAAAACAAACAAACAAGAAAATAAAAAAAAAGAAAACCAGGAGGATGGAGCGCAGGCAAGTAACACTGAGGTTAGCAATCATTCTTCTTTAGCTCAGCAAGGTGTCCCAGAGCTGGGTCTGACTCTGGTCGATACTGGCTTCCTACGTACACAGATTTCCCCCACAGAGCGGGGGTACCTGCCGCTACTGTCAGAGGGACTGGCCGTAAGAGGCGAGTGTTCTGGGGACTGACAGCCAGCGCAGGAGCCTGGCGCGGTGCTGCATGGGGAAGGGGCCAAGTGACTGTGCTCGTGGGGCGCGTGTTCCCCATGTCCTGTGGGTCAGAGGCACGTGGGGTGTACGCTGCTGTGCTGCAAACCACCTGGCAGTTCCTGTGCCAGTGAAACACGGCTCTGAAGCGTAGTGGGCAGTACGTGAATGTGAGAATCCCTGGAGCAAAAACATTGCCCAGTCCTGCAAACACAGACTGCTTTTGTTCACATGCAGCCAGGGCTCGAGGGGGCTGCCCGCATGCAGCTTGCTTGACAGAGCTGAAGGCATTTCTGGAAGGGGGAAGCTGCTCAGAGAGCTTTTGTAGCTGCTCATCTACCTGGATTGGGAGAAGATGAAAAGGCGCAGTAGCCCATCTCCCAGCTCGACCCCTCACACAAGCCCTTCCTTTTCCCACAGAGCCTTTGCAAATTCACAGAAGGATGATTGTTGCAGAGGTGACAGCCCACTGAACAGTCCAAGGGGCCCCAAAATCACGAACAACCCCAGGCTGTTCCTCACCCTAACCCCTTGTGACACGAATACACTGTCGATCCATCCTGGAGCAGCAGAGCTGCAGAGGTCGCTTTTTATGGCCTGGGCAGGAATTTTACCCAGCTCAGTGTTTGATTTGGGCAGTGCTGTAATCTCTCTCTCTTGAAACAGTTCTAGTTGTTGCTTTGGCCTTGTATTGATTTCAAAGCACGTACCAAAACTTTTATGCCTATGCTGTGCTCCTCAGGAAGATAAACAGAAGAAATGGTCAGAGAGGGGAGATGGGGTGGCCATCTGACCCCTTTTCGCTGGGGAATGCAGCTGCCAGCATTTCAGCCTGTCTGTCTGCTGCCACAGTATGCTGTACCTCTGGGCTGGGGGGATCTGGTCATGCTCCCTGCATGGGATGGGATGGCCGGGGACCTGTTCACCCTATGCTGACGTTGCTGAGACCTGCCTGCAGCAGGGGGGATGCCCGTGGCCCCTCTTATCTCCCAGTCTACACCTGAATCTCAGTGATGCCATGCCAGCAGACAAAACACTGCCTTGCTCCCAGGCATGGTGGTTTTCCAGGGCTGGTGTTCACAGGTGTCATTGCTGCTGGTTGATTATTTCTGTGAAATGCTAGACAAAGCAAACCCAGTTCCTGTTCAGCTGAGGGGGGAGAGTGTCTGTTAGTGCCTCCCCCCAGTGCTGCCATGGCTGAGCTAACGCCCTGTGAGAACCTGCTTTCTCACTGGCATCAGTATGAAATGGGGATGGGTGGTTTTGGACATTGTTTACTTTTTAAAGAAAATACTTGCTACTGCAGTTTTGCTCTTCCTAACCTGCTCCCACTGATTGTTTTCTAGCAGTAGGCCTTATCTGAGAGCAACACCACCCTCCCTGGGCACACACCAAAACCCCATATGCTGACCATGATCTGGCAACTCGCTGAGCTGATTTAAGGAGCAGAAGTTGCCCAAACTCTCTGCATCCCCCCTCCCTTCTCACTCAGACCAACAGGCCCCAGCCTGGACACCCCTTACCACTGTCCTCCTCTCCTGCTCAGCCAATACCTCTCAGGATCAAACCCCGAGTATTTTATGACTTTCCATAAACTTGCTACCAAGAAGTGGTATGTGAGATGTAAGATGACTGTGCATCACAGATAAGCACTTGATTTTTCTGATTGTCCTACAGAATGCACTTTGACCTTATCATTATTATTATTACTACTTTACACTGGGAAAGATGGGCATTTGCTTTTGTAATTGTGGAAAAACCCCAAACTGAGAGACCTCCTGACATCTCACATCACTAAAATGGAACCAAATAGCTGTGCTACCTCTGAAAATTACATCTGACAGAATTATTTTCTGTATATGTGTCTACCATAGAAGGGTTTTTACATAATTTTCTTATCTAATGAAGTGCCAAAGTGTAGCAGTTCAAGCCAGTTTGTTGCAAAAAGTTGGAGGTTATGGAGGAGAAGTCTATTACAGCAATAACACTAATAAGGGTCTGCCAAGCTCACATTTGAGCATGTGTAAATACAGGGAATTTGAGACGAACATCTCAGAGGACAGAGGAACAGCACTGGGAGGCAGTGGCAGTCAGGGGCAGCTAAGAGTCAGGGGCAGAGCATGCAGGCCCCCTCTGCAGCTCCCACCCCAGCACCACCTACGTTCCCCCCAGCCTCATCCCACAGCTCCTGCCCCAGCTTCCTGCCTGCCCAAGGGTCAGTGCCGACGGACTACAGCCACGAACACTGTGCTATGTAGAACAAAACGGCTTAATATACCTGGGGCTCAACGTAGACATTTATTTTCCTGCCTTAGCAAGAAAAGTGAGGGGTCCCTGCAGCAGGGAGAGGGCATTTCCTTCATGCTATTGAAAAAAACACAAGAAGGGCCTGAAAAGGTGAGGAGTGCCCTGGGGACGCCCCCCCTGGCAGTAGTGAGCCTCAAGCGAGGCTTTCTACCTGTCCCCTTACTCTGTCCCTCCTGAGGAAGCTGCCAAGGGAGAGGTGTCTGGGGAGAAGGTTAAGCCACCGCCTGTCCCCTCACTCCAATCCTCTCCCAGCAACCACATCTCACTGAAGGTTGGTGGAGGCAATGAAAATCAATATTCACAAAGAGGCAGTGGCAAAGCTTGTATAAAAGGGCAAAAAACCAGACCGCAGTAAGCATTTCTGATTATTTTCTGATAGCCTCCTGTTTCCCACAGCTATGCATTTGCAGAACATTTTGTAAGCAATTTTTTTATGATGTGACAATCTATTTTGTACTTTCAAAGGGAAATATAAATCAAAGCCCAAGAGTGAAAGAACTGGGATCTTGAGCTTTTAAAAGTGACTACTGCATATCAACAACAGCTACTTCTGATAAACATTTTTTGCTATAAATTTTGTGGAATGGCTACAGGGTACTCAAATGAGCATTATAATTACACTCCCATAATGTGCATCACAATGCTCTGGGCTCCGAATGATTTGCTGTGACGTATACTTGGAATAATCGTTAAGATTTCTATCAAAATTGATCACATTCAGCCAGTCTTTTGGTGCACTGATGAATATAGATTCCTAGAGGTATTTATCAACTGCACTTTTTCTCTCCCTGGACTCCATTTATTCTTTTGGTTTTCCTTCTCTTATTCTTTCAATTTTTATGGTCTCGCCACTTTGTGTCAGAAACACGGTATCAGATAGGATCAGACATGACCACCTTCAACTCAACATGAAGAATGCATTTTTACCCAGCCTTTACTAATTAGGAACCTACAGCAAAGCACAAGGAGATACAAACCTGTTAAATTAAAAGAGGAAAATCTGTTTTTCCTTGGAGAGAGTAAAAAGGAAGAAGATACTAATTGCATTGTGGAGGTATTTTTTTGGAGCTGGTACAGTTGGTCTTGGCTATAAACAGATTATACATGTTAAATATTTAAACTTACATTTATTTTACCAATTCTGGTTTTACCTATCAGAGCACAATTTAAAAAAGTACTTCATAAAAATTCACGTCCAGCAAATATGTAGAGATCTGACTATAATTAAATCTCAAAAAGTGGCCATCCTCCTGCCTCTGTATAAGAACAAGTGTCCTTTCTGGGTTGCAATCAATAGCAGGTTACATGACTATATACCTTATTATGTCTTGTATAGTAGTGTTAGCCACTGGAGGTTGACATGTGAACAAATACCTATGCTTGATCAGATCTTTTTCAGTTTTACACACCTTTCAAGAGAAAGAACAATTAGTGTGTGTTATAGGTTACCGATTTACAATTTACATCATAAATCTATGTCTGATTATTTTAATGCAAAATGTTTTTAGCTTCATGTTAGTGCACTAATGGTTTCAATAACACTATAATTTGCTCAGATGAAGAGGTGATTGGACAGCTCTTACAGAAATTTTTAATTACTGTCATTAGTAGCTGCAATCTTATGCTTTTCTATGGAGCTAAGATACGTGTTACTGCATTGTGCTACAGGTACTCTGTGGTTGTGAGAATCCAAACTCTCCCTCTCCACTGAAATACTTACCTCTATAAATCCCTGTCACAGGAAAATAGAGCACCAAGTGTGTTGTCCAGAGTTAAGATAGGAAGTGTGTAGGAGAGCCAGGGATAGGACAGCAGGAGTCCTGCCACCAGAAAGAAAATCCGTGTTGCAATGCCAACAGCTGAAATCTGTGGGGGGACATGGAGGACAGCGCTTGTCCTTCATCCTAGCAGACCAAAGGTCACATTTACTGTTTCTGACAATGGAGCTATTGTTGCTGGAGGTCCATGTTGTTGCTCCTGCTTCAAGCTCCTAATATGTAAACAACTTTGATTTCCCCAGATGGATGCAGAAAGCATTGCATGCTCAATCTACTGCACATCCCTCTGTAATTTCAGCTGATTCCCTTAGCAGGTCTTCTAAGGACCACTACTGTGTACTGACAACTCATTTCAAGGACAGATGAGAATTTAAGAGACTATTTTATTAGAAACTGATAAAATTATCCAGATAATCTTTGCCAACATGTGAGCCCTGGGTGGTGAGCTCACCCCACAGCTGGGCAGAAGGGGAGAGGAAGAATCTGGTAGCACCAGACAGGCCATGCAGGACTCAGACTGGGGGACTGAACAGGCAGGAATGTCTTCTTCCACTCACATTAGTCTAATTTGAGTTAAACACGGCTGAAGATGCAATGCTGACCCAAGTTCAGCTTTGCATGTCCTCAGGTGTTGTAAATAGCTGGATGTAGGACAGTGGTGCTGCCTATGTCTCGTCAAACATTAAGAAACTTCTTCCGTCACAGTAAATCCAGTTGGTAAGTTTGTTCTGCCCATCCACCAAGGGCATATGGGCCCTGCAGGGTAGAACAGGGACAGGAAGGGCATGAAGATGAAAACAGGGGAAATGACAGCAGCACAGGTCACAACAGCCATCTCCTGAGTTACAGACCTTCATTTGCTGGTACCCTGCACTGTACCGTAGGAAGGGAAGCCCCTGCCCTTGATGTATTTCCCATTTATCTTCTCCTTTTCCTGCTCCCTTCTCCCCAATCCTCTATAAAATATGTGAGCAGGTATAAACAATTTTCAATAAATTAATTCTTTTCCACATATTAAAAAAAGGAGCTGAAAATACAGTTCACAAAATGTCCTATCAAATTTCCCCACAAAGTCCCTGCTCTGGCCTATTAATTTTAAAGCCATTTGACTACATGTGTTGTTTGAAGAATGCTGCTTCCATTAAGCATTAAATGGAAAATTAACTGCAGTCTGAAGTATGGGTTCAGCTAGCCCCATCAGTACACCATAACATTTCATATGATGCTCTTAAAAGCTGTGAAGGTTGGCTACTTTTCTAGTAAAATCCTGATAATCATGATTCAAGATGTTAAGGGTTGCTGCTGTTGCGAAACAGGATCTCTTTTTCCATGTAAGTAAACTAGTATTTGTAGATTTATTTTTTTTTCCTCAAAGAAGTAAAACTACATCAAAATTCAAGGAACATCCCCACTTTCCAACTGAGCTGTCTTGGTTGGAAACCATCTGGGTGGCAATCCTCCACTAATGTGGATTTAGAGGAATTGAGTGTGGTCTGGTCTCTGGAGAACTGGGTTTAGTTCATCTGCTTTTGTGCCTGCGCTGAGAAGCCAGCAGTGCAGGTAAGTATGTAATTACAGGCTTAGTTCAAATGGAGATTCTTTTACACAACAGATTGCAGCACGCACAGGAAAAATAATGCCCGCGGGAAACAGAAAACCTCCACGAGGGCTCTTGCACTCTGTTGTGCTGTAGCCTATTTACAGGCTTTGGCTTAGAGATGATTCCTGGTTTGCTTTACAGCGGCGCGGGTTTGTGTGCAGCTGCACGCGCACGGGGCCTCCTTCCTGGCGCCGACTGTAACGGGGACCTGCCCGCTCTCGGGAGGGCACCTGCAAAACCTGAGCAGATACAGTTGCACCGCTATTGAGCCCAGCTCAAACCGCTGGATAAACAGAGGATTACAGCAAACGCTGGGGCCACATGCCATACGGCTTCTCCAGGGTTTCTCCCGTTACTATTGCTGCCAAAATACTGGTCGTGCAGCAGTTATCTTGCTGTTTTTAACAGCTGTATTTGATTTAATGCAATATTACGAACGTTCCACAACATGGTGTACAGCGACCGATGATCTGTTTCCTTCAGGCTTGCTTTCAAGTGGCATTTTGTTTGCACAATGCAACTCGGCCAACTTCTTTGTAAAATCCTGTTGCAACGCGCTCCCCGGGGAGCAGAGGCCGCGGCTCCCACCCAGGGTCTCCCTCACCCCGCGCTGCCGGGTGGGCTGTTGGTCACCGGGGCGCTCTGCCTGTCCCGCGGGG
>NW_020799107.1:14938462-14960853 GCF_003259725.1 Athene cunicularia | reverse complement strand
GCCCGGCCCGCCGCGGCGGGGTTTCTCCGGCGGGGCGCTCCCTTAGCCGCGGCAGGCGTCGCCAGAAACGGCGCCTTTTGTGTCTGGAGCCGCGGCCGGGCCGGGCCTCTTTTCTGTTCCTCGTCAGAGCTGTGAAGCGTAGGCAAGGCTCAGGGCTGCTGCGGTGCCGCTCCGGCGGAAAGCAGCGTGCTGAGCGGTGCTGGGAGAGGACGGAGATCTTTGTATTGCCTTGGCGAGTTACTCTTTAAACCGTATTTATAGACTATTTGGCCCCGTCGGCTGGGCCTGTGAACTGCTAACGGAGTGCTCGACTTGAGCAGCATCTTAAGTGTGGGTGCAGCAGGCTTGGCCTTCGGGTGGCCGCCACCCTGGGGAGAAAAAATGGGTCGCTGCCAGTAGAAACATTCCCTGGGAAATACAAACCCCGAAGCCTATCAGAAAAAGTATGTCAACCAACAAAACATGTCTAGAACAATTGCTTCAAAGCTCCTCTCTTCTGTTGATACGAGGTCCCTTCCTTAACAGATGAAGTGTATTTAGTGTTTGTTTCAAAATTAATTAATAAATCAAAGATTTCTAGGTACTGTTTGTGTACTTGTAGTTTGTTTCAGCATAGTCTATAATGAGTGGGGAAGGATATGATTTTTGTATAAATCAAAGATTTCTAGGTACTGTTTGTGTACTTGTAGTTTGTTTCAGCATAGTCTATGAGTGGGGAACGATATGATTTTTGTGTGTATTTCCACTTGGCTGTTTGCATAAAAGAAGTATTTCTAAGTACTGAACAAAGCTCATCTATAACAATGATCAGAAATGTATCAGCAGGAACTCTTACCATTTCTAACTTTGGGAATCATTTCAAAGCTGATGATAATTTTACTGACTTCTATTAAAGACTGTTAAACATCCTAAAATGTTCAAACCTCTTAAACTTTGACTTAAGAATGTTCTTAAAAGCTAGTACGCTACAATAGATCTCTTAGTAACGATGTTGCCATTGTCCTCTTGCAGCGCCAAGGTTGTTCAGGAAGGAAAAACTTCACCACATTACGAAATACAAAACTGATTCCCATGGAAACATCGTCATCCTCTGATGACAGTTGTGACAGTTTTGGTTCTGATAATTTTGCAAATACAGTAAGTAGAGTACAAGGACAAATAAAACTGGATGCATAGTGCTGGTAAAGCCAGTAAATGTTTTGTGCACTATTAAAACTGCTTGCTCTGCTTATGTTTTTGTATAGCAGTTATAAATCTATGCTATATGCTGTAATTTCACTCTTCACTTGTGCTTCTAGGTGGTAATTGTTGGAAACAGATTAGCTATTTATTCTAGCCTTTGAAATGTCACCTAACCTAACATGCCTGATAATTTGCAACTGCGGTTCTGAAACCCCTTGTTAAATGCCTTAACTATTTTTTTTCTTTATTAAAAAAGCTATTTGCTTATTCTGCAGTTGTAAATGTGAATCATTTTCTGTACAACTTCAGCTAAAGGATATTTTATTTTTCATAGAAATGCAAGTTTAAGTTGGGTGTTAGAGAAGAACTGGCAAAAATTTTTCATGAAGCTTCTGATGATGAATCCTTCTGTGGCTTTTCAGAAAATGAGATTCAAGGTGCATTGGTAAGACAGTTGATTTAGTTTTATACAATCTTAATTGACAAATAATGGCAGCTTCAGCTTGAAAGTCAAATGTTGTCAAAAGGAAGCATCATTCTGTTTAATGTACAGTCTAAATAGCCATAGTTTCATTTTCTTTTTGTGTCTGTAAAAAGCCCCTAAGCTTGCGAGTTTTGCAAGTTCAGAATAAAATCTGCCATATAGATTTTGAAATACAATACCTCTTAAAACTGTCTTTGGTGGATGTTACTCTCTTAAACTAATATTTCTGGTTTCCTTAATACAAAACATTGTGCCTAGCCCATGGACTTCAGGAAACCTGAGAGAAACTTGTGTTTATATTGTCATGCGGTCAGACCTGCACTCTGTAATAGGAAATACTGTACTTCTTTAGCGATAGAGAAATAGTGATGGGTGGTGAAATCTGCCTTCCTATGTGACATCAGTGAAAGAGCAGTTTTACTGCTTAAAAAGACCAACAGTTGGTATTTAATAGAGAAGACAGAAGTAGTACCATGTTTGGCATAAAATAGGTTGGTTGTTAACTTCAGAACATGCTGAGGAATGGCTGGAAAAGAATAATGTCTCATTGGAAGAGGACATGTCTGAGTTACATAATTCACAACAGTAAATACATTAAGTAGGATACAAAGCTGGAAATAGATACATAAGAGAAAGGAATCAATAATGGGCAGCCAGAACCACACACCTGGTTTAATAAAAACCCTGTGCCAGTAAGGATTGCCATTTGAGACTAATGGTCTGCGCATATGAAGCAGGAAGCCTGTTGTCACCTATGATCAAAATAATTAGACTGTCTTACTGAGTCTAAACCTAAAAGTCAAAGACTATTTCAAAATGGGCTTTTAACTAAAGAAATTAATTTCTGTCCTCGCTGAACCCTTGGCTCTTGCAGAAGTTGTAAGCAAGGCACCAGAATTCAAAGATGAGAATACTGGGATTTTATTAATATTTATTTTATTGACTGGCTCTAGGGGAAAGTTTTCACTTCATTTTGTTGATGCTGAGAGATGACAGTTCCTGACAGCTTACAAACTTGGGTTTGACCCTGTGCTGAGAACTGTGTAGTGGGTTTTTTTTTAGAGCCAGATACAGTATGTGGCGAAATCAAGCACTTTAAAGGCAATTCTCTTTCTCACAATCACACGCAAACTATTTTTCTTATCAGAACTGCAAATGACAGATCAGACTGCTGCAGCTGAAACTAAGCTTCTTTTTCTGGTGTTTTGTGGCAGTACAGTGTGGTACTGAGAGGTTTAGCCCTACACCTCCCTCTCCTCCTACTCCTTTCCCCCCACCCCTTTAAAATATACTAGGGCACTAGGACTGGAGATTTAAGTATCTCTATTTCAGCCAGATAGCCTCTTTAACCACCCCCAAACAAAATATTGTTGAACTGTATTTAATTGCAGAGCAATTCACTTGGATTTATATGCTTCCATTCTGGTTTAACAGAAATTGGAATCGGATTCAGACGAGAATGATACAAGTGCTGAAAGTGAGGTACCTCAGAGAAGGCAGAAATGTCCTATTCCTCTAAAAGTAGCCATGAAGTTTCCACCTCGAAGATCAGGGAGGAGGAAGGGTGAGATGGAACCCCTTCCTGAGAAGGTGATGCCTGCTCCAGATTCAGACTCTGACTCTGAAGAAAAGGGTGCCGTGTTTTTAGAAAAAAGAGCTTTGAACATAAAGGAAAACAAAGCGATGGCAAGTACTCAATGTCTCCCTGGTGGCCTCCCTTTCTTCTGCCCCCCCTTGACTCTAAAGGGACCTCTTTCTTTGTTCAAATTAACTCTAATGGGAATTATGTGAATGCATTAAGGGGAGCCTACATTCCTAATACTTAAATCTGATACTTTTATGTCTTCTGGCATGTGAAAATCCATAGGCTAAGTACTTCAGTAAAAATCCATAGGCAGCAAGCCTGAAGTATTGGGCTTCAATATATGAAATTTGAGCACTTTGAAATTACTTGCAGTCACTAGAACATAAAGGAGACATAAAAGTAAAAAGTTGAAGAGTGACTGCATTTCCTATAATTAATTGTACTTCTAGCCAATTGTACTAATCTAATAGTCTGTAATAGCACATAAACACTTTTTCAAGGCTCTTAATTCCTTTTTCTTTCCCTCCTTAGCTTGCAAAACTAATGGCTGAGTTGCAAAATGTTTCTGGTATCTTTGGTGGGAAAAAATCATTGCCAGCTGCCAGTCAGGTAAGTATAAACTTACTGTATTTGCCTTCAGATTTGAGAGTCAAATTCTGACATTACAAAACAGGACTCTCCATTAAAAAAACATAATAAACCATGTAAATCAAAGTCCAGTTCAGAATTTTATTGCTTCCTAAAACGCATTCTCATTGTGCAATTCTCTTTTGATGTGCCACTGTATAAAGCAGAATAGATTGATTCATAAAGGTGAGATTAGGTGTCTCCACAGGCCAATAAAACAAAACAAGGTGCTCTGTAAATACATATTTATCCAAAAGCTGGAGGTAAGGGGAGCTGCTCAGACTTAGATGCTCAAGTCTGAATATTCTGAGTTTGGAGTCTTGGAAAAAAACTGACGTTTGGTTTAAGTTTTTAAAGAAGGTTGGATTGTGAATTGGCAGTGTGATGAATTTCACTCCTGATTTACCTATTAAGATGTGTGAAGATGGGAGCAGCATTAAAAGTTACAACCTCATAGATATGTGTACTGCTGCTGTGTGGGGGAATTATTGTATCTTATGGACATGGACACAAATGTGCCTTTGACTAATTCTCTGCAGCTAGCAGAATGTCCAAGATTAATTTGCCTAGGATGTTTTTACCTTGTATCTTCTGATTTGGGATGAGGGAAGACTTCATCTTCGGGAAAGGCAGAAGACAGTCATGTCCTTTGGGGGAGAAACTCATAGTAGGGACTGGAGCTGTCTGGGTTTTGGCTTGTTTCATTAGGAGCTTTTAAACTTTACTAGGGACCAAAGCGGCTTCCAAGACGTACATTGCCCAGAAGTGCTTTGAGGAGGAACCCAGATAGAAGTTCTCGACCTCACACGAGATCCAGGTCCCTGATTGAAGGTCCTCCTACTCCTTTACCAGAAGACGAAGATGATGACCGGTACATCTTAGTGAGAAGAAGAAAGATGTCTGATGAATACCTGGAGGTATGTTTTGGTTCTAGTTCTCCTGTTGGAGGCTGAGCATGAAGGTGGTTTTGTATCCAAGTAAATAGCAATTTGCACAGAGTTGACCAAGATTATAAGTATGCCATGCCCTGGGAGGAAGTACAGAAAATAGTATATTGTATGTGTTCTCCATTTGCCCCTCGCCTTATGCTTGAACAGTCACTTCCTCTGGCACTCCAGCAGGAATGAAGTTAAGATCTAGTAGCATTTCTGCACTCTGAAAGTGACAGATGAAGTGAAGGTGTTAAAGCTGCACCTGTATTATATATCTTTGCAAAGGTCTGTATCTCTTGTATGAATGTATGATAGGTATTTGAGACTTTGGCATTGCTTTGAAGATACCCACCTTGTTTATGTAGTTTTTGCTGAAACTAAAAGTATTGTCTTCGCTCTTCAGCATGAAGACCGAACTCCCAGGAGGGGTCACCGTGGTGCCATGGCTTTTCCACACATTGTACGCCCAGTTGAAGAGATTACAGCGGAAGAGCTGAATAATATTTGTGTATCTGCAAGAGATAAAGTATATAACAGGACCATGGTAAGTGTATTCCAACTTTCTGAAATGCATACTTGAAGCCATTTTCTTGTTATGCACTGCTTGTGGTTTAGCATCAAATAGAGCAGACTCCATCTCACTGAGAGGAAGGATGTGATTTTTAGGAGAAGTATGCCTGAGGTCTTGAAATATCATCTCTTACCTTTCTATGAATTCATAGAATGACCTTTACCAAGCCAGGTAGCTTGTTTTCACCCTGGAACAACTGTAGTACCCAGGCAATACGAGTTGAGGGAAGTGGTTAACAGACACTGAAGATGCAATGTTAAAACAGGCTTGATTGTAACTTGCAACATGGCTTTCTGTTGCAGGATAAACACTGATAACCGCCACAGAGATTGCTTGTTAAATGCTTTATTCTGCTTATGCTTTATTATGCTTATTTATGCTTGTTAAATGCTTTTATTTATATTTCTTAATGCCCTTTACTAAAGAGTTATTTTAATGTCGTTTCCTGAACTACTTTCCCTGTGTTCTAGGGATCCACCTGTCATCAGTGTCGCCAAAAAACCATAGACACCAAGACAAATTGTCGTAACCCTGATTGCATAGGAGTACGGGGCCAGTTCTGCGGGCCATGCCTCCGCAATAGGTATGGGGAAGATGTCAGGACTGTGTTGTTGGATCCGGTAAGACAATTTTGAATATTGGCTTTATTGTGCTTGACTTAGAGAGGTGCATTGGTTACTTGCAACTAAAGAGTTTTAGTAGGGAAACTGCTTACAGTGCTGCAGTCTGTGGTCATGGTTTGATTCAAGTTGAATCATAGAACCTTGTGTTGTGTAGAACTTGTTGTAGTTACTACTTTTGTAGCTTTTGCAGGAGTAAACTATGAGAGCAGAGCAGCTGTCAAAATACTTTTGTGTTTGAGCATCAGAATGGTGTTCTCTTTTGCCTTGCGTTAGTGCTTAATGCCTTAAGGAAGGGAACTGTATTGTGGACAAAGTGTTGCTGTTGTGGAAGTGGTGCAGGAGTTGAGCAGAGTGGGATGCTTCCTGTGGTTATGTGCAGGCAGGCAAAGGAGAGTTTAGTCATTTACAGACTGATCCATTTGTACTTGTCTCAACCAGTACAAAACTTCTGCAGTGCTGATGTTCACTGCAGAACTTGATGTGGAGCAGGGGCCTATTTTAAGTCGTGAGTGTGAATTGTGTCTGGCATTCTAGTTCAGTTAAAAATGCTTGTTGTCTGTCTTTTGTCTAGACCTGGAGGTGTCCACCATGTCGTGGAATCTGCAACTGTAGCTTCTGTAGACAGCGAGATGGCCGATGTGCTACAGGTGTCCTGGTCTATCTGGCCAAGTACCATGGCTATGACAACGTCCATGCCTACTTGAAAAGGTAAGTATGCTGTTGTGTCAGTGACATGGTTCTCTTCTAAGTGGAATAAGCAGCTCAATTGGGAGAGGAGAGCTCTCCACATCCCAGTTTGTTAGGTAAATCTCAAGATCAGTCCCTGTTGCCTTTAGAATCTGAGGTGTTGCCATATGATTTCTCTGATATGTTGGTTCTTACCTTAAACAAATGGTGTATCTGCTCTGTCTTTTGATTCTCAACTTCAGCTGTGTTTAGTGTCAGAGCTCCCACTAATTTGTCTAAAGAGTTTCCAAGCAGTGCTTTGCTACAAGCTAACTCACGTTTCTACTTCTCTTTCAGTCTGAAACAAGAACTTGGGATGGAAGACTGAAGCTGTGACTGCCTTTAAATTGCATAGTCTTTCACCAGTGTCATATTATTGCCTACAGTGAATTGTTTAATCAAATGAGATTACAAAGCTTGCCTACTCTCCCCTTTTGGGTAAAAAAGGATAAAGAACTTTCACTTATCTCAGTGCAAGTCATACTTGGGAGGAATTGTTTAATGAAGGCCTTTTCCCACAGGCCATTGTTTTCTTTTTAAACAACTTTACAAATCAGATAGCATCAGTCCTTGCTTTCATGCCAGTAACTTTCTTTTGTTCCTGAAAGGAGATGGGACTTTAAGCCATTAGAGTTTTATTCATGCAGTGATCTGTGCTGCAGGTTTATGCTTTGAAGTTGATCACAAAAAGATACAGATGTTCCAAAAATTCAGGGCACTGTTGTCCACAGAACCAAACACAGAAAGGTATGTGCTAAACTCCTAGCCAACTTCTGCAGTATGAATTTACTGAACATAAATGATCGAATAGAAGCCAAGAGTTGTTTAAAACAA
The DNA here is from genome assembly GCF_003259725.1 of Athene cunicularia. Lineage (NCBI taxonomy): Eukaryota > Metazoa > Chordata > Aves > Strigiformes > Strigidae > Athene > Athene cunicularia. The sequence goes on along the minus strand of NW_020799107.1, from coordinate 14,953,289 downwards.
CAATGCATTCTTAAGTTCAAAAAGGAAGCCCTAACAGTTGCAGCTGAGCAGTCTCTAAGCACTAATATTTGGTTTTATGGAGTATTCAAAGTGCACATTGGCCATTTAAAGGGAGATTCTCCAAGTGACTTAAAAAATACAGCAGAAGCAGTTGGGGGTGGCACTTAATATTTTTGCTCAGATGAGAGGAGGCCACTACCAAAAGCCTCCACAGCACTAGCACTGCCTAGTGATGACAGTGATCTGAACATACTGGCATACATCGTGGAATGGCCACTCTGTTTAAAACAGAATGTACCCTTAGTTAAATTACTGGATTTGTGGGTTCACTTCTCCCCACTCTTGCTGCAACTGCCAAACTGCTTCTTTGCAGAATCAGCACTGGTGCTGAGGAAAAGGGATGCCTCCAGACCAGCACTTGGTTAAGTAGAGAGACAGTGGTTCTTGTGGCTCTTGGTCACCTACAAGTGCATGAAAGGTGACTTGCTGAATTTGGTTATCAGAAAAAGGGGCAATGACAAACTGAAATCAGAAGCCTGAATTTTTTTACCTCTGAAAAAAAAATTATAAAGCAAGGACCTTCCGAGCTACAGTCCAGCTTAAAGTGAACTCATTTTAAACTGGAAGTGAACTTCTTCCAGTTGCACAGAGCAGCATAAACGTAAATAGATAATGTTCTCAAGAGACACCCTGGTTTTAGTAACAGATGATGAAGAATGATTGCCTCATCAAAAAGGCTTTTAAAAATAAATTAAAAAGGGAGATGTAATGGGTTGCATACAGTTTGCGAGCACTTGCAAATGTGGTTAGTGTTGTGGTCTCCTCAACAGTCCAGCCATACTTCTGTGTCTGGCTCTGCGTGATTGTAGAAGGATATTTTGCATGATATTAACGAAGCATGAGTACAGCAAAAATGGAGCTGGAGAATTCCAATGTGATGTGTGGATGAGTCTTGTGTACTCAGTGCTGTAGAAAAGAAGGTGCCATGAAAATTGTATCTGGGGAACCACAAAGTGTATAAATGCGCTTATTTTGATCATGGAAACTACTATATAAGCTTTGTATAAGGTTTAGAATGCAATGTTATAAATAATGTACAGTTGAATAGTAGAAGAATCAACTTGCATTTATTGAGCACTAGAACAGAGCTTACCTGTTACGTAGACTTTTGCTTGCACAGTGTGTGTACATGATCCACAGTTGATACCTTTCTGGGAGTTAGATCAGTGTGTGTGGGAGGGGAGGAGAGAGGAATTAAGAAAGAAAAGATATGTCTCAGACTTGCAGTTCTGTTAAATCCTCTGTCCTATTGAAAATCTCCTGTTCTGTCTTTATTTTTTATAGTGTGAATACCTGTACAATCTGAGGTGGAGAGTGCTCTACCCTCTAGGCACGTTTCATGAACTCTAGAACTAACGTGTTCTGACAGATAAGAGCGATTTTTAAGACTATGTCTTTTCCCTATTTGCTGGGCTTGCCTTCTGATTGCTAGAGTGAAAGGACTGTGCTAAAAGCAAACCCTTGCATCATATCATGGAGACTACTGTATCTAGATTTACTTGGATCTACAATGTTCTGTACAAAGTATCTTATTTTGAAAATAAAAATTTTCTGAGTTTGAATTTTTGCCTCTTAAATGTTTTAAAAAAGCCTATTAGAGCTATACTTTGATTTTACCACCTCTCAGGTAAACTTCTGTTGTAAAGTAAAGGAGTTGGTTGCTCCCATCATACCTGGGAGAGCAGTGGGATTAGACATTTTTCTCTCCCCAGCCCTGTGTCCCTGAACTAGGCTTGCTCTGATACTTGCGTTGCTTGGATTGAATTGTTTGGTACCTGGTGACTAACCTGTGCTGAGTTCAGGCCAGATAGAGACTCTTTAAGCATGTTCCATGTGCTTACCCTTCTGTGCTTTTTAAAAAAAATTAGATGCCTTCGTCCTGAACTGAAAAGGATGAGGAGGATATTATTGGTTTGGACACAAGTCAAAGTCAGGTGCCTGCCACTATCTATATATTGTATTATCTCTCCCACACTCCCAAGCTCTTAAGTAACTTCTCTTGGGAGCTCTGTTCTGGAGCAGAGAATTAACTGGGGGGCCTTGATCTCAGTGCTGAAGATGTTTTAATAATTGAGCTGTGTGCTTTTGCATCAGTGTAGCTGGGTCTAGAGATAAGAGTTAGATGAGACTGGGGCAGATTACACAAAGCTGACCTGTAATGAGAGGAAAGGAGAGAAGTGATCAAGCAGAGTGATTGAGCTGTACCCAGGTACTCTACTGGTAAAGTTTTCATGTTATTCTCACCTAAAAGCTGCTGGTGATGTGAGAATAAATTTGTATGTAGTTGTGTAGTATGTTAGCTTATGCTTTACATGATGATTCTGAGGTCTCAATACACCTTTTTTCCCAAGCCTCTATACCGCATCTACTTAAGTACTGTTGATATTAACTTGACAAATAGTTAAAGAGCTCATAGTTTATATCTGCAGCAAATGGCCAGCAATTTAAGAAACTTCATGAGAAGTTCTTAACTCTGTCAGCTTTAAAAACAAAGATGCATGGAAGTAGTGTCACTGTTAAAGGAAGAACAGAAAAATGAAATGTGTGAGGTAGAATGTTAATTTGTTATTTAAAAAGGCTGTATGAGTTCATACTCCCCTCACTCCTCTCAACTTTAGGGCCAGATGATATTGTGCTGAGGTCTGATATAACTTCAATTTTTTTTTTAACCTGGTATTATCATTTATAACTGCTAGAAATAGAATAATGAAAAGACTAATTGGCAAATTACACCCTTCGATTCCTTGGACCTTTGTTCCCTGTGACAGGAGGTGGATGGGAAGGGCATTTGTGGCTATGTAATAGTCTGAAAGAAGTGACTATGCTGGAAGGGTGAGTGATAGCTTTTTTTTAAAAAAAGTTAAGTATGTAAATAAAACCATAAGCTTGCTTATGAATGAACTTTTTATTACAGTGATATAGTATCTACTGATGAAATTGGCCAAAACCTCCTATCAGAAGATTCTCTTGGACAGGTATATGTTAGTATGTATGTTTTTTGCTTCTTCCCTGTCTCACTTGCTTTTTAATTAAGTCAAATGTTGGAGTATTAGGTCTTTTCAAATCTTGAGTGAAGGGTTTTTGTCTTCCTTACCTATTAAGCAAACTTTTTTGTCATTATATGTAAGTTACAAATATAGCATTGAAGTGTTGCTTCACAGGCTGATGAAGTAGAATACACTGTACATTCCAGACCAACACACTCAGCCGCTTAAGCGGTTACATTAGTGTAGGGAGATACAATGGAAATTTTAAAAATAGGCATTAGCTTTGGAAACTACTCTGTCTCCCTTCCTAGCCTCATGGACTAATATACCTTTATTTTGTCTACCAGAAACCTAAAAACATATTTTAAAGAGAAAAGCAAGGAGATGGTAACATAACAAAGTACATCATTTGCTTGGGTAGGCTAATGGGATCAAAAAGGGTAAAATGGTTGCATCTAGTCAAAGAATGGCTTTCCATGTTCCAGGGTGAGGGAGCATAGCTGACTTTGAAACTGTATCTGTAATACACAGTGTGCATCTGAAACATTTGGCAAGAGAGTCACCCACTGACCTCTGCTGGCATAAACCCGTTTGTTCTCTTACGGCTTTTTGCTAGTGCAGCTCTTGCATGGCTAATGGCATAAGCTAGTGTGGAGATTTTGGAAATGCTGCCTGCTGTTCTTTCATGTTCTTGGCCTTGCAACAAAAACAAAGTTACTAAAAAAAAAATAGAGCTTTCTCTATGAGATAGAGGCTGGCCAGACTATGGGGTCCTAAACACCAGCACCCAGGTAATGCTGGGCTGTGTCAGACATATGAGTGTGTGGGCTCCAAACATCAAGAGGACAGCATCACAGTTTCATGCTTGGGTCTCACCATTCTTCCAAATAATAAGCCTAGGGCTCCTAGATAAGTGTCAAAAACCCACAAAGCCTTTGGGGTGGGGGTGGCAAATGGGAGGGAAATTGTCTATTGGAACCCAAAAATGTAATGATTAGAGATAGTGGTGGGAGTCCTGAATTTGGGAGGTAAGAGGGGGAATTGGGAATCCTGTTGTGACTGGTATTTATAAGAAGTTGTAGATACTGAATTTGTATGAAAACATGTCTAGAGTATAGAGCTACAATCATATTAAACAAGATCTGCTTGCTACTGTCAGGCTTTCTTCCAGCTAGAAGTGATCATGCTCTGGTTGCAAGGATGGCAGACAGTTCTATTATGTGAAAGAAAAAACCCAAAAAACAAACCAGAAGCCATGGGACAGTCAGGATGGAGTAAGAAGACATTGCATCTCTCTCATTAGCAGTACTTTAGTAGTATTAGTGCTGATCACTTGAACTAGAAAAAAAAAAACAACAACAAACAACAGTTGAACTGTGGATCCTGCTGCACTGAGCCCTAGTCATACAATCTGTTGCCTTGTGTACATCTGCAGGTAAAACATACATCTACTCCTGAAAATGAAAAAAACCAAAAACCAAACATTACTGAAACTATAGATTTGTGTTTGAGCTCAAGTTAGCTTTATATCCTTACCTGTCTGTTAATATCATTGCAGGCAGGGAGAATGAAATTGTGTGCTAGGTTGTGTCAAGAGGTGTAAGTAGCAGAAGCCTATAACAAGCATCCTTATCATCTTTTAATCACGTACACAAAGCAATCCTACCAGCACTCCTTTTGGCCTTGATTTACCTGCTTTAAGCTTGAGTGCCCATGTAAAAGTGGTATGTTTGTGAATTGCTGTATAAACTGGGCATTCACAATTGACCGCCACAAGGGCTGAGGGTGAGAGATCTCACATAAAATTTTGTGTTCGTGTTTTCAGAGAATTAGAAGTTATGTCTCCTTCCTGAATATCTAAACAAAATCCTGTTTGAAAATAAAACTACTGGAAAGATTATACTGAAAAATTAAACATTTTAGACTTCAGAGGTATTTAGATGTTTTCTATTTTATTATATAGCTGAAGTAAAACGACAAGTTCAATCAGTGTCAGCCATTTTGTTTAATACCTTGGCAATTCATCTTTTAGATGTGCTCTAAAGTTCTAGATCTAGAGGCTCAGCTATGTTACTACTCAAATGTGAATGAACATGGACACTCTTATCTTACATGATTCTCTTCTCATATAGCTTATTAGCAGAATTTAGCAGTAGGAAAGATCCTATTTGTTAGTGCTTTTGTGCTATGGGGTTTTTGTTATTGGGTGTAGGGGGGAGTTGGTTTCGGTTTTGGGTATTTCTTTTTGAGGCTGGTTGTAATGTGAATACAAGTGATAACAGTGAATCATCAGGAAAAAAACCCTTTGGAAATAAGCCAGAGTCAAATTTTTTTCTCGTGCTCTGTTCAATCTGCTTCCTCTTTAAAAGAAAACTTTCACATTAGCAGAAAAATAAATGCTTAGCCAGAGTTCTTTTTGTGTCCCTTTCAGCAGGGAGAAGGGGATGAGTGTGCTGAGCTCAATGCCCATGCTGGCTTCCTCCTGCCGTGGAGAGTTAACACGCTAAAAGCTTTTTCTTCCCCCTTTATTTCTGCTTCTATTTAATTCTTATGAAAAAGTTGTGATGTTACAATTTTGGTATTGGAAATCAAGCACAGAATTTTGTTGTGAGGAACTAAACTTCTTTGATATAATCCCAGTTTTCTCTGGGAGAAGTAACTTCGAGTTTTTAAATGGCTGCTGTGGCTAGAAAACTGCATCTGCTCTACAAAGCTCTGAAGAGTACCTCCAGTAAATAAAAATATACCAGTATATAGAGTATCTATGTGCCCATTACAACATACACATACAGTGTTCTGTCAAAGCCTTCTGGTATGGTCTTAAGTCAATTTTTTCTCAGCTGTAAGACCAAAACCCCATTTACCCACATAGCTAAGGCCTGCTTTAGAAAAAAAAAATTATCAACTGAATGTTCTTAACATGATTACAATTAATTTTCATCAAGACTTGCAGACTTACCCACATTAAGCAATAATGCTTTTTTTTTTTTTTCCTTCTGTGTACCTTCTAAGCACAGACAGGAGATAGACACCCTTTTTTCTTGCAAGCAGAGTTAGTCTATTTCTTAGACATACTTCCTATTAAGTATATTGTGCATTATAGCTGAAACAAGGGAGTTGAGAGTATTGCAATCTATTAGGTACCATTTTCTTTCTTTATACCTGTTTTTCCAGCTTCCAAAAGTTCATGTCTAGCATCTGATTTTTTTTCAGTTCTGAGAAAAACTTATGGATAAGATGAACAGTTTGGCTGATACCAGGTTTAGCTAACTTGCTAATTAAGCCTGATTCATGAAATCTACCTTCTGTTTTTCCCTGTATTGATATCACATTACACTTTTAACATGTTGGAATCTACAGAGAGATGTGATTCCTGCCAGATCTTAGGGTTCCTTGCTATCTAGTGAAACAGCCAGCCTTGCTGGAGTGCCCTTGTTCCTCCTGGTGTGCCATGGCTTGCTGTATAATATGCAGGAAGACACTGGTTTAGTAAAAGGGATTCTCGGAAGTCCCTATGATAAATGGCTTAGTTTGTACAAAGCACTCAGCTTCTCCCCACAGTTAAAAATAACTAAACCTCTTTCTGCCTCAATTTCTGGGCAATGTTTTCTTGGTGTTTGCCTGGCACCTAAACCATGTTAACCTTATCCCTTAGCAAGTAAAGTCATTAGAGTAGAAGTGAGGTACTGGAAGTATCAGACCACAGCAGTGTAGGCCACTGTTACTTTTACCTACAGTTGTACTGAGCTCTAAAGTGCTGTAGTTATCATGTTTTTAGGATATGGAGCATCAAAAACACAAAGGAGGAAGAGAAGATGTCTTGTGGTTGCTCTGTGCAAGGATCATTCAGCAGGTGCCACCAAATCCCACCACTAGCAAGATGAGAGGAGTTCTGTTCTACAGCCTATCAGGAAGCACAGATATTTGTCAGCTAGTGTTGGTGAGACTGGGGTTCCTCCACAACTGTCACAACAGAAACCTGGGTACTAAAGGGACTTTATGAGAGCAAATGTTAAGTGTCATGAAGTACAGATGCTATGGAGTGAAGCAGCAATTAAGGTGGATCTAGTCCTAAGGTCATATGTGGAGTTAGTTGCCTACAGCTTACTTGTAGGTAATGTGTATGGGGGAAAAGTTGCATGTTGGTGAAAGTCAGAGGCTATTCTGATGACATACAGTTGCAAATCACTAACTGCACTGTACTCATTCCAGTGAAATCTGGTGGAGGCCAGATCACAATTTGGCCACAGCAAGAAAACTAAGTGGGAGATATTGAGCTAACAATCTCAAGATTCCCCAGGTTTCCTTAAACTAAACAGCCAAGGGAGAAAATGCAGCTCATTCAAAAATGTGCATTAAATAGGAAAAAAATCCTTTTAGGTATATTAATTGCCCTCACTGACCCTGGGTTTACCCGCACACCTTTTTCTCTTGCCCTAAAACACAGACTCAAACAAAAAAACCAATGGCGCAGGCCAGGAGTGCTATTTGTTGATATAGATAAATTTACTTAAATATTATTTAAGTAGTGCTTGAGCTATGGAATTGGATCTATCTAATGTGGTACCAGATACCTGGAGATGCAGAAAACATTCTTAGATGACAGAAATTTCAAGGCTTTTCTGATGCTGAGCTCCTCTGACTTTGCCGATGCATGTTTTTTGTTACAGTTCAAGGACGTTTGTATACTAAAGTCTGCAACTGCTGAAGAAGGTGTAAATGATGCTGAAGGTAAATACAGTTTGCAGCCTTAGCTTGAACTATAGGTTCATGTTCAGCACATTACATATTACTGTATTTTTTAAAAACTTGTTAGAAGACTGCTTCATCTGATCAATTGATCTAAAAGTGAATGAAACCTAAGATGTCATTGTTCATTCAGTTCTCTGAGGTAAAATGCTGTGTTATATCCTGCTAATATATTCTAAATTTTTTTGTATCACTGACTTAACAAATCAGAGACACCAGACTAAAGCAGGCTGCTTTCATGAGGGATAGGAGAGAGATTCACATCGGAGCACTCCTTCTCGACCTCCAGACAAACCCTTTATCTTCACTAATGTGTATTATTTTATTTTTTGCAACAGATACCCCAATTTCTGTTTTGACATCTGCTCTGTGGCAATTGATACTTCATAGGGCTGGCTATTTACTACTTACTAGCCATGGATAGGAATACAGTAAATTCTTTACAAAATAAAAATCAATACTCACTGACATACTGCGTATTGAAGAAAATAATTGTTTATGGCACTCAGCTTAAGCTGTTCTGGTAATCACGTTGAAAAATACAATATTTATTCATTAGATCAAATTTAATGAGGCCTCCTGGCAGTAATTATAAAAATTACTGTAGCAGTAAATTACTAATGAGTTGTGATGTGCTTCCTACCTGTGAGGAAGGACTGGGGGTTGAAAAACCTGATATCCAGACAACACTAGGGAGGGTGAGATCTTGAGGCTAGGAGTCAAGCTCACAGCAGCGCGGAAGTTGTTCACTGCACCTGAAAAAAAAAAAAAAAAAAAAAAAAAAATAGCAGAGAGACTCATAATCAGGAGTTTCACTTTAAATAGACAGTAACTCTAGGTTTGTTTCCAAACCAACACGTATAGGCAAGGGAACAATGTTATCAATGGGAGGAAGAGACTTCTTTGCTGTATGTACATCATCTTGTCTACAAAAGCAGGCTGAGGTGACCTAATTTACTGTAGTAGATCTTAGGCTAGGAACAACTTCGTGCTTTCTAGTTGTTATAAAGTTTCATGCAAAATGCAGCAAAGAGGATAATGTTTTCTTAGTGCCCTTAAATCTTCAGAACAGTCACCTAAGATGTGGAGCTAAGACAAAGGTTGAAATCCCCCACCAGCTTGCTTTGATGCAGGGAGTTTGACCCGGATTTCTTTCTTCTTTCGAGACAAAGCTTTAAGGAATGCAGAGGCTTTTGGTAGCAAATGGTACACAGTATGAATAACACCAAGGGATAAAGGTGTAAAAATGGTGCCACTTCTATCAAAAGTCCAGGTTTCTGCTGAGTACAGGGTGTTACTGCAGTAGCAGAGGCTAGCTAGAGAAAGCGGTTTCTGCTGCATGCTAAAATTAATGCACAAGTGAATTGGCATATAATTATGCTTCCTTCTGTAGCTTGAAAAGGTGTCATAGATTTGAAAGGTGGCCTTTGGTATTGTAAAACACAGTGAATGGACTAGCTTTTAGAAAATATTTGCCGCAAAAGATAGTTCCTGGGTTCAAACATCTACCCAAAATCAAATATAAAAAGGCTGTGAATTTTAATCTCTCACAGCACAGAACTGCTCTTAAATATATTGTTGAGGCTTGAAAAGGAGTGAGGAAGTCTAGCACAATTTATCTCTTCCTTATGCTAGTATGCTGCATTAAAAAAATAATCCACTGGGCATGGATACTTCTACGCATGAAATCAAAGGGTAGAGAAATGTGTCCATCCACCCTTGAGTCATCTTCCAAACCCCTTGAAAGAAGCAGAAATGTAGGTCCCTTGCACACAACCTATTTCTGTGCAGAGATGCTGTGCAGAGAAACTGGCTTTTGTGGAGCTATGGGTTTCTTAAGCTGAAAGAGCTCCTAAGAGTCAAGCATTGCAGTCCTGAATCCAAGACCCTTTGTGGCTTTAGCCTCGTGCCTAAATATATGTATACTCTGAAAAATACATACAGCTGGGTCTTAAAAAACCTTGGGCAAGCTGGTAAATTAATTGCAACAGGTCAGCATACAGCAGGACTATTTGCAGTTTCCATAGTTTCAAGAAAAATGATACACCTTCATTACCCCCTCTAAAAAGCAGTGGTTTGCAGTGATTTAGCTAATTCACATGACCTAGCTTCTTGTTACTGAAACAAGGAAGGAAAAGCTTTTGCCATGATGCAATTAAAAGAAGACAAAATCTTTCTGCCAATCAGAAATTAATCTTATCTAACTTCACTGCCATAAAATCCACAGAGCCTGCTCTGTGCTGTTATGTCACCACAACAGTGCTAATGCAGTCATACTGCAGAGAAAAACTATCCATTTTTGGCTGTGAAGATGGTATCTCGGCTGCTTGAGTGCTGAGTTCTTTTCCTAGCGCTGCCACGTTTCCCCAGTGACCTTAGGAAATTCAGTCTCTCCCTGTTTCCCTTTTTAAAGCATGGAAATCCTCCCCAGGCTTTCCCTTGCAGTCTGGGCCTGTCTGGAAGAGAAAATAAAGTGTGTCTTTTTATTATTAGATAAACTGAATTTGGCAATGGACAGATGTTCACTTTGCATACAGCTGTGCTGGCTGGAGATGCATTTTTCTGTCTTTCTGGAGCTGTTGTGAGGCTAAATTAACACCAATAGAAAATTCTGTGGTCTTCAGATAGAAAACACTTTAGAAATAGGAGTTACTGTGGGTTAGATTTTCAGAACTACTGTCAACCACAAGCTGAAACCAGTGGAAGCTGTGGGCTGAAAAAGCTGGAGCCCTGAATTACAATAGTTTACATGAATGTAGAAGTAGTTCATGGCTGGCACAGACTTTGTATCAAGCTACATTAAAAGCTCTCAGATAAACAAAAAAGTTAGACTTTTTTTTTTTTTTTTTTTTTTTTTTTTTTTTTTCCTTGGGCTTTTCTTTTTTATTTTATTTTAAACTACAGCATGCAGGTCTGAGGACTTATGACCAGAAGGTTACAGGCTTTCACCACAGGATGGCTGACTATTGTCTCATGATGCAAAATAGGTTTTCAGTTAGTATTGTGAATTCTTACAGAATTTTACAGTGGCAAAATGGGAGCAATTTACCTAATGCTTCTTCTTCTACACCTATGAAATTAATTTAATGTGTGTGTGTGTGTGGGGGGGATACTGTGGAACTAAACCTAAAAAACTAAATAATAATGATAAAGCTTTTCAGAGAGTAAGTCTCACAATCTGACATAAGCAGTAAGATTGTTGCTGTGCACTATTACTATAATTAAATTACATTATGCTATTGCATTAAACTAATCCGTCAGTAATACTGTACTTAGCAGTAAGATTTTGTCACATAAACATTAAGAGACTTCAAACTTCTGCGTTTTGTCTTGCAAAATGCAGGGAAAATACAGAAATTGGAGCAGCAGAATATAACATGAAAAGCTATAGCAGTGGAAAAAGGCCAGCTGGTTCAACATGCCAGTCCTTTTAAAGCAGGTAAGTTAAGAGTGTTAGAATACATTTACCAAAAGGGTGGAACATGAGATGTATGTGTGAGGTGCCTGCTATTACTTTGACAATATTAGGTACCAATCTAAAGATTCTCTTTTTAGTGTTTTCCTGAAGTACAGAACATGTAAGTTTAAATCAGAAGCTGCTGAGAGTAAACTGTTAAGAAAAACATGCAAATAATAACCAAAATGAAGCTGCAATCTTTTCTCTGAACAGAGGCAGAAAAAGGAGGAGGCTCCAGATCACTTAGACTGATCAGTGAAACAGGGCAGCTGATCAGAGGGATGCAGCCTTTAGAACAATGTTAGCTCTTGCAGACCCAGGAAGCAGAATAATATTTTTCAAACTGAAGACTTCATTCCCATCATAACAGATCAAACCATCATTCAGACCAGCAGATCCTGTCCTCTCTCAGCCTGGTAAGCTGTTGTACATTTATTCTGGTGCTAGATCTTTTCCAAATGGGTTACTGGAGTTTTTATTCACATCCCGTTGACAGCTATCCCTTTCTCACCTTTGCAAAATACAGATCATCTTAATTGTTCCTTTTTGTTATTATGCACAAACAATTACTGGATTTTAGCAAAAATTATCAAGGAAAATGACAAGCAGATTTCTGTCCCTTTGATTACCTCTTCCATAGATAGCAAAAAAACACACACTGTGAACTTACTGTATGCTACAATGTTGTGACTGGAACTACAGCATTCGCTGTACTTCCTATATTTGCCTCTGCCTTTAAGTGTTCACTGAACCGTCTTGGTCTGCAGTCTGTGTGATCCGATTGTGCACGTAATATGCCGGGACAGCCAGGCTATTCATTAAGGATTCAGAATGTATACACAGGTCCTCTTCTAGCTCCTGGGGTTAGGAATAGGATAAAAACATTATGAGACTTTATTAAGTCTTATAAGACTGCCACCCCTTGCCTCTGGCAGCCTCAGGAGTGGGAATTAGCCTTTACAGGGAGGTTATCACCCATAATACATATCTGTGCTGTGTCCATCGTGTATAAGAATGCTCTCAGTAAAACTTAGGCTAGGCTATAATAATACGTTTGCACTTCTTTGTTGCCTTTCATCTGAGGATTTCATTGTGCCTTTAAAAGCTTTCATTAAGTAAAATTCACAACCCTGTTGTGCAGTAACTGTGCATTAACACCTCCACCATATGCAAAATACAGTTCAGAGAAGCAAGGACTGGTGTAAGTGGTTTAAAAAGGTGGAAGGAATGGGGGGGGGGAACCCTGGAATTTATTATTCCCACATCTATGTGCTAGCCCTGTGTTTTCTATCTAAAATATCTTCGACTTCAATTGATGCTCTGACTGCATGTTGCTGCATTTTAAAATGCTGATGTGTGTCAAATTCAGCATTGTTTCAAAATTCTCAAGACATTCATTTCCAGGTTCATTTATTATCTGCTGGAAATCTATCCTTTGATAACTGGATGAAGATGTAGCAATGAGAGTGATATAATTGCCTGTGGAGCTAGGTACGCATTTTCACTATTGTTAAGCTACAGGGTCTAGTTTCCCCAGGATGTGTATGACTCTTGTGAATGCCAGTTACACACATTCCCGAGAAGAGAATATGCCCCTAAAGCTACAATGTCCTTCGTGCATAGGCTCCAATCCTCTACAAAGCTTACATTTCACAGGATTCAACAGTATTGGTTCTTTTGGGATCAATAGGAAACTCACCACCCATCTCCAGTATCTCTGAATTACAGAGCAGAACCAGATCAAACACAGAAGAGTTCCCTCATTTATCCTGCCTCTGTAATACATCAGAGTGTGTGCTGCATTCATTTTGTGTAGGCGGGCTGGTGTCTAATGTACTCTGTGAACATATTTATAAAGGATTAACCTGTGCCTGGTATTCCTAAAAACTGATTTAGTTAAAATACATATTTTATTCTACTTGTCTCAACCATACAAATTATTCCTGTTTAGCTTTGATATTAGTCATTTTTGCTGGAGTGTAATATATTGCACATCGTCGGTAGTCCTGCTATGTATGACTATGCTATGTTTTTTTCCCCAGCCAATACTTCTCATGTATGATCTGCATGTGAGAATTTTAACCTGCAGTGAAAGCATTCACTGATAGAATATACTACTGCTTAGAAAACACTGAGGATTTGAACAGGGTGCTCTTGCTTTAAAAGCGTTTAGAAGCAAACTGGGAGTAGAAGGTCGGGAATCACAGGCTCTGGGAAGGACCTAGATGCACGGTGTACCTGGGGTGTGGTGTGTGAGCACACACACTCTGACCTGGCACCTGCCACGCTAGGATGGATCCAGTAATGTGAAGATCCTTGACTGCAAATAATTGCAGCCCACCCCTCCCACCAGCCCCAAGTTAAGCATGTATGTTTTCAAATATTTACTTTGACATAGGCAAAATTTAGATATTTGTTTTGTGTAGGAGAAGGATTAAAAGGAAATACAAATGAATAGCTTGGCAATGTGGAATTCTGACCCCCATCTGCAATATGTGAAGAAAGCTCCAAAATGTTAATAGTAATTTGAGAAGCTGCCGACTAGTAACTTGGCATAAAACTGAAGAAGGGCAGACTTCTCATGAAGGATTAGGGGTAATTTACTAAAGATCACAGCCACAGGGAAAATGACCAAACCAAACACTGGAAAACCTATTACTTCAGATACCTGACAGCCAAACTTAAGGTTCCTTCTCACCTTGATTTTCAGCCTGGAATTTAGGGCTTGGTTTGGTTTTTGCTTTGATGTTTTGTTTTCTTTTGGGGTTTTTTTGGTGGTTTTTTTTTTGTTGTTGTTGTTTTGGTTTTGTTTTTTTGGTTTTTTTACTTTATATCAGCCTATACTTGAAAGCAACTGTGTGAAAAAGCTTAGAGTTTTCAATACCTAACATCTTCTGGTAGAAAGGAATGGTGGTAGTTGATTATTTTTTTGCCACTTATGATTGCCTTTGAATTCAAGGAGTTCAGCCCATTTTGAATTTTGTTCTTGATACCATGTTTTTTGTATAACTTGTGTGTCAGATATAAACATAAAAATCAGTGTGTGTAGGGGGGGGAGGAGGATTCTTCTCAGCAGCCCATCAAGCAGTTTTTCTAGTTCATTTTCTTCCCCATTGTTCGAATACCAACTCAGAAGCTTGCAAATGTTTCTTTTTCTTGCCAAGACAGTGGTACTTTTGCCCTGGCACACATTAATGTTTTTTTCCCTTTTCTTGTGTTTTGAGTGCAGCTGAACAACAAATTCCTCTCTGTTTATCAAGCAACTTCCTCATATTAAGTTTTTCCATACCAAAGTGTATTTTTTGATTTCAGCACAGCTCTGCACTTGTATTTGTTAATTAAGTACTGACAAGCGAATAGCAGCAAGTGCAGCAATATTGTGTGCTTTTGGGCTTTCAGAACAGCCCCACTGGAACCTGAGCCTGTCTGTCTGAAGAAACCACGGCAGCAGCCGCGCTTCGAGAGGTGGCCAGTAAGTCAGTATTCAGCAAGTCAGTATTCAGGAAACAAGAGTGGTTCCTTCAGAAGAAATCTATCCTCTTTTCTGCTATTCCATGTGCATTAGACTTAATGG
>NW_020799107.1:14931787-14938412 GCF_003259725.1 Athene cunicularia | reverse complement strand
CCCGACCAGCCCACCTCTACTTGCAATGCTCCTTGCTTTTTCTTGCAGGATTGCAATCCCTGCCTTTTGTTCCTCCTTCTCAGGAGTTAATACCTCCCCACCTTACAAGTCAGCAGCAGATTCTGTCAGTTAAAAACCCCCAATAACAAATCCTCCTACCCTGAAGGCCTTTTCCTTTCAAGCATGTATTTTCCTAGCCTGCAAGGGAATCAGTGCCATAACCCTGAGCTTTCATGGAATAGTTTCTAAGCCTGTATCTGTATATTATGAATATCTTCCAAAGGGGGAATGAACATCCCCTCTTCTCGCAGCTCCTACGTTTTGTGACTTCCTGCCCTTCCCTGCTACCCTCTGCTCCTTGCAAGCCCCTGCACTTCCTCCCCTCTGCATGTAATGTGTCCTTTCAAATCCTCCCCCACTGCTGCTCTCACCTCAACCTGCTCCAGCCGTTGCCTGCCAGTGCAGTCACAACCTAGAACCCAAACATATTTGCCTCTGTTAAGACATTCCACTGTTGGTCTTTTGCAGATTTCCAGAAAGCTGGATGACCTGTGACACAAGCTTCCAAACTGTCTCTTCCATCCACACTCTTTTTCCCTATCAGATTTTTTTCTGAATTTCTGTCCTGAAAAAGAAAGCATCAGCTTGGGTTTTTTTTTGTTTGTTTTGGTTTTTTGTGGGTTTTTTTTTGTTTGTTTTACCCCATTTAACATCACTGGCATCACGTTCCCACCTTTCTAGCTGAGGTCGTCTTTTTTTGGTGCTATTCAGTGTTGCTTCTTGCCTCCTAACAAGCTGCTGTTAAGAAATGCTAGACACATCTGCCCTGGGGATAAGTTGACTGTCTCTAACCCAGAGACAGGAGACTGCTGGCTCAGGGGCAAGAGGCAACTCCTACACAGAAACGTGAAACACTAGGTGACATATAGGGCCAGCTTATAAAGGGAAGAAGCATTAACAAAATACATGTTCATTTCAGAGACATAGAAAAGGATCCTGAAGACAAACCGAAGATCTGAGATTATTAGGTTATCTGACATAATCTCCTTCATTTAATCACTTGCGTTTGCTGTTTCTGACACATTTGCTGAGCCCATGATGCTTAAACTGCGCGTGTATTCAGATTTTTTCCCTTCACCTCCTCACCCCATCTTGCCTTACTTTGAAATGGCATCTGTTTAGAAATCAAAGAGTTTTATCTGATGTCTCAGATGGTGGCATGTCAGGTAGGTATATAAGAGAGGGATTTAAAAAACAGGGAGGATAAAACTATCAGGATGACTGAGGCCTTCTCATTCTTTGCAGTGTGCATAACAGGGTGGTATAGAGAGGACGTCCTTCCCTGCAGGAAGCTCACGGCTCCTGCTACTGACACCAATTACTGAGGGCTTTTTAGATGTGACAGTGATTCAAGTTTTGTTTTCGGTCTCTGTTGTGTTTTTTTTTCATCTCCCCAGACCCAAGGGACTAATGGCCAAGCAGAACCGGCCGCTCCACTAGTCCCATCCATGTGTAACCTCTCTGGTGCTCATGACAGACCTCCCTTTCACCTGCTCCCCGGTCCCTCCCCATACACATGCTGTTCCAGCAGGGAGGCTGCGCTGGAGCCCAGCTGCATAACACAGCATCTCCTGGAAATGTTTTTGCTCCCTAGTGACTCACTGCATTTTGCACCTGATGGCAAAAGATAATCTGTCACCTCAAATCCTACTAGTTCTGTAAGACAGCTTTTATATAATCAGTGGGTACTTTTACCCTTTTTTTCTCCAAACATGAATATAAGGTCCAGCTTGACTCCTCCATACGTTTTTTTAAAGAAAGCAGCTGTGTTGTCCTTCAGGAAAACAGCTTGTAATTTAGCATTACTGCATTATATCCCCTAGGCAACGCTTTCTGTCTTCAGGACATATATTTATCACAGGCATCACAGTATCTCTATGGTGCTTTAGTTTTCCATCAAGAGAAGCTAAAAGAGCATTTAATTCCATAAAGCTCTGATTTATCTTCACCACAATGTACCTCTGGTGTTTCTCTCATTGTCTCCTCTGCCGAACGAGATTCCTTCTTCCTCTTGATCTCTCAGAGTCTGAACTGAGCTCTGAAGTGTGGTCTTGTTTTGCCTTCTAGTGCTACCTGGCTTTGTGCTTGGCAGAACTTTCCTGTCCACTGGTCAGCTCTCCAGTCCTGGTTTGTTCCATTAGCCAACAGCTCTTTGCCTTACTCAGGAGGCTCTTGAGGGGAATTGAAAGCAAGAGCAAATAAATAATTGTCAGCACGGGAGGGCTTTTCACATTTTGTTCTCAGTTTCACTTCTGGTATTACAAGACAGCCATGGAGAGCAGTTAGATGGATGCATCTTAAAATGAGTTCAGTTAAGATGAACAGAAATGTGATGGCCCCACTACTTGCTCTTAAACTTTTCTCTAAGTTCTTAATGCAAGCTGCTTTGTTATTTGCTGCTCCTTTTGGTGACCATTCCATCCTTGAGCTTAGAGCAGTACCCTTATATAATAAATTCTGATCCCAAAAGACATAAGAAACCAAGCCTAGTCTTCTGAGTAAGAGATATGATGTCCTACAGCACTTGCCAAACCTATTTGATCAGCATACACAGCTGGGGAAAAAAGCAAGCAAACAAGGAAGAAGTGGGAATCCAAATTTTAGAGAAATCTGTCAAAGTCTGCAGTAATTGGCAAGGTAAATGCAAGGTTCTTTCTGCTTTTCATAACACTGGTAACATCAGTTTATGATATAAAGCTATTATGAGTTACACAAGAAAGTAAGACATTTGCAAAAAAAATTCTTTAGTTTCTATTCTATTTTTTATGATGGACAAGAAGTGCCATCCATACTGATTGACTGTTGGCATGCGACTTACCACTGAGCAACTGTATGTTGATGGATAAGCCAGTCTCATCCAAGTGTCAGGAAGATTATCAAAAAAAAGAGCTGTCTGTAGTTGCTCCATCTCTGAGGAGATTGCCAACTCACCCTAACAAAAGAAAACATTAGTGTGCTATTTGCGTCTCACAAAGAGACTGTGATAAGATGACATGATAAATGATAGAGGGCTTTTTTTTCCCCAGTAAAAACACATAAGGTAGCTAAATCGTCAAGTGTAAAGAATATCTTGGCTCTTGCAACTGGGATGAGTCATTTATTTTTTAAAAAGGGGAAATGGTCAGAAAAACAAGAGTGTAGTTTCTGGGTTTTCTGTATTTCTTAAATTCACTCTGATTGCATTAAGTAATTATATGATATAGTAATTCATATACATATACACAGAAGCACCCACCTACGCGTATGTACAGGGAGAAAATGTTAAAGGGCCAAATTACTAACTTGCTTTCAGATATCCCATGGAAAATTGTACACGCAATCAAGCTACCATTCTGCTGGCTTGCTTGCACTAATGGCTATTTGAGTGCCCATGTTTTGTTACTCTGAATTAAAGATCGAAAAGAAGGTAATTCTAGGTGGCAAAAAAGGAGGTCCCTTTAAAAAAACCAACCATGTGAATTAGATTTTCAGTACCTAGTCTTGGAGTGGTATGCATTAACTACAGCTGTGTGTGCATATACCATGACTGGCTGTGTAAATTGCTAGCAATGCCTAAGAAGCTACTTGGCTGTCCAATTTCATGATTGGAACACATATTAAATGTTAGTGCAGCAGGTACATTGCTGTTTGAGATTGCTGGATATTATGAAAATTTTGCTGTGCATGGTTAAGAACATTATGTGTTGCTATTCAGCACTTTGTCAGCATTGAGAGATACCTTATTACCAAAAAATGCCAAAGATGTGTGATGAGTTACTCATTCCTTTATACTTAGCTTCACTGCGCTTACTAGATGTGCAGTGAGATCAGGACTTGAGTGTTACTGTTACTGCACCTTTACTCACAGTTAATGGCCATCTCTTAATGATGGTCAAATGCCACATACTGATGTCTTTGAACATGTTCATTTGACACAATCTGAACCATGTGCCTCATCCAGTGGGGATCTTTATGAAGTAGAGTTCGTTTTCGGCATCAGAGGGTCTCTGAGGTATCAAACAGCTGCCTCCCTTCTCTCCTATGGATTGCCAAAAACGCAGGTGATCACACACCGTTAACTAGCAACCAGCTCTGTTTGCATTATAACAGAGAAGTCAAATTTCTTCAATAGCAGAAGAGACTGTCCCTATCTTACCTCCAGGTCTGCACTGAAACAGGAGTCAGACTGTAATCAGAGGCCTTGAGTTTTGTTTCCTAGTACTCAAAAGAGAGAGGATTTCAATCTCCTGAGCAGTTTCATGATATTTTTTTTTTCACATAAATTAAAACAAATAATTTGATATACATAGACAAGTTATATATTTGGAGTAGGCAGTTTATGAAAGCACAATTTTTTAATCAGTGAAATCAGAAAAAAGCTCCCCAAGTATCACTCACATCTCCCTGTTACTGGCCTCTACATTGATGCTATGCTTAAACCCGTGCATCCACTGAGATTAGTAAAGCAAAGCACATATATCTTCAGGCCTGAATTAAGTTCTTGAAGATAATGTCTTACCTTGTATTATCAGCAGATCCGGTCTCTCATATTCTGGAAAACAAATCAGTTTACATGAGGAGCATTCTGCTGGTGTTTGGATAAAATATCTGATCTTACTTTCTTCTGAAAAGGTTTGTTTTCTGTATGTCATCTAGCTCTGCCTTCACCTTCAAGAGATACCATATTCTCATGAGGCAAGAGTCAGGTGCACCCACTTCTGCAATAATGTAAAGGAAATGATCAACTTTGTGTATGTTAACTTTATGCAATGAATACAGTTCTACTGCCTTCATATCATATTATGAAGGATATGGAAGATGTGAAGTGGAGAAGTGGAAGACCTGTGCAGCAACATTTCGTGCTGTTAGGAAGAACAGCAAATTCTGCCTTGTAGTTTGCAAATAATGGCATTTTGCAACCTAACAAAGGATCCTAAGTGGCCCAACCCTATTAATACATTGTAATGCTCCAGCAAAATCTTTTTTCTATGTGGTGCAAAATAATGCATCTATTTATATCTTGTGTGTACTAAAGATCTCTCATTACAAATTTCAGATTGAATCCCTGTAAAAATCAGGTATGAAAATATCTAAATCTATTGAAATGGTGGCCACAGGAGAAAAAAAACCCCAACCATAAAACCAGAAACATCACACTATCTTCTGACAAATTTGTAGCCTGCTCTGTTTTGACTGACCTTGTCTTCCACAGCTTGGGAGACTCCTTCCCCGGTGACTGAGTATTTGAATTGCAGCTATAATAGCATATGGAGCACGTTGTCTGCAGTTATTATTACAAAAGCAATCTCCACACTGGGGTGTGGGCCACAAGGGATGGGGCTTTGAGGAGGTAGCATTTCATCCATATTTTTATGGTAACCATCATAATCCAGGTTTGAAGAGACTGCAAACGTAGAAGCAAGCACTGACTTCCTATCAAACTGTCAAAGAAATAATAAAAACCCTGTCACCAAGACACTGGTGGCAATTCTCACTAGACAGAATAAGGAACCCGCTTAGGCATAAATGAAATTGTTCTGTTACGGAGTCGTTGAGAACAAGACTTTTATAACAATTTTATATCCATGGAAATTAATCTAATTTGCTCCCCATTTTAATTAGCCTCTTTCACACCCAAGATACAGTGTTTGCAAGAAAAAAACCAATTTCTAATAATCAGATTATTCTTCAGTTAGAAAACAGCAGAGATATAATTTTAATTTAAAAATAAAGAGACAAATATTTTAAAAGAAAAATGTTATTTCTTCCAAATTACAAAGTGCTGCTCTCTGGTGTAACATTATTATTCTGTGTAGCAACTATTAAATGAAGCAATTTATGGTAGCATCTCTGAAAAATGCCATCCTTTATTGAAATGAAAGCGAGTAATAGCATAAGGGTTGTAAAATAAAAAGGCAGAATATCTTCTTTTAGACCATTACAAAAATACATGTATTGTCTATTTGACAATCAATACACTACCATAAAATAAAATGGAGCTGTGGTATCATCATCATAATTTCTATTTCAAATGGTTTGCTGAGAGCCAAATTGTGTCTTTTATGGAAAAGAATGACAAATGGTTTAATTCAGTATCACACACGTGTATATATGAGCTGAAATTCTGTTGCAACTCAAAGCTGTTAGGCAAATATTTTAGTATCATCACAAGTTTAAAAACAACAGACATGTGGGAGTACATCCATTTATTTACACTTGTACTGACTTAAAATTCAAAATGTTATTTGATGCTTTTAAAGTACTGCTGTGGGATGTTAAATTACTGCTGAATTCTTACTGTTTTGAGATACCTTTCAACCTGCCAAGATGCCTGATGATGATGATGATAATAATAATAACAACGGTAGTGCAGGGATTTTTAAAATAATGTGGGGCTTGTTCCTGTAAGATAAATACCATTTTCACTAACCCCCATTTTATGATTCAGCATTTCTGATGCAACAAAGTGAAATAATGGAAGTAAAATAACAACAGGTTTGTGTGGGATGAGAAAGGGAAAATGAGCACATGCATTGTCACAATTTCTGCAGAAATTTTTCGGGAAAAAAAAAAGCTCTTATAAATG
>NW_020799107.1:14871736-14931737 GCF_003259725.1 Athene cunicularia | reverse complement strand
ACATTTCTCTCTCTCTTTTTTTTTTTTTTTTTTTTTTTTTTGGTAATTGGTGAGTTTCTTAGCGTTCACGTTGATGCTCTTTCTTCAGTACAGATACCTATTCCAAAGAGATACTTGATTTCTTTGACCATATCTTTGATCATAGCTTATCATTACTGCCTACATACACCTGTGTTTGTATATCTATCATTTGAGAGTCGGTAACAAAAATTTATTTTATTAAAAGCCTTCCAAATCAAAAATGAGAGAGGACAGAGGAAAATCTGAAAACCTGGAAGCCAAAGCACTCTCTCCTCTTGCATACTTCCCAAACATTTTGGACCAAATCCTTAGCAATATAAACTGACATAGTGAACCTCACTGATTTACCTTGGCTGAAAACCTAATTCCACTGTACAACATACTCAGAATATGTAAAAGATACTTCAGAGACACAAAAAAGCGTGGTCTCGCATTTCAAGAAAAATCAAACTAAGCTAGACTAAACCAAAATAAATTCTTATTCTCTACTACAGTAATTATCTATAGTGACTGCAAATTCTTTGTTTCCCATGCACTCAAGCATGTTTTAAACCAGAAGCTGTATGTGATGCTTTATTTTTTTTTTTTTTTTTTTTTTTTTTTTGTGGGAGATGGGTGGTTATTTCACTCTAGGATATGTGAACAAATCTTTAAGAAATGAAATGTATTCTGCTTTATTATTACATATCATTTAAAAGCTTTTAGTGACTTCACCATTTCAAGTGGCTTTAAAATGAGAAGTTTAATAGTCACATTTTTTAAGTTTAATTGCTGTCGTGTTTTACTTGCCTGGTCAATTTTTTCCAGTGCAGCACAGTGATCAGGCAGCATTTCAGGTAGTGGCTTGTCAGTTATTTTAATAGGAGGTTTCCCAAATCCCCCCTGGAATGAGATGCTCTTTAGGGGAAGGGGCAGGTTCCCCATGCTCAAAACTGATTGCCTTGCTGACTTCCTTTCCTGGGTTTCTTCAGTAATTTCTCTAATGTGTCAAGCCGCTTTGCTACAAAATAAATATTCAGAGATGGGGAGGGAGGGGGGGAGAAGGGAGGAAAAAATAGGCCTCCCAGTGAGCTATTGATTTGAAATATGAAACATTTTATTGATACAAGAAAAACCCAGACATAAGGAAGCAGTTTGGTATTGCACAATATTTGAAAAAAATCGTGTGCATCTGTTTAGCACAATATACTGCATAATGACAGCAATCTTCCCTGTTTGTATCTATTCATCTGATTATGCAGCGTAACAATTCTTTTTTTGCTACACATTTATTTACTAAAGGATTTTTTAAAATGGATAATAAATTAGTAAATCAGATATCATGTGCTTGGGAAAATACGTTAGTTGACTCTCTACACACACGATAGTTGCAATTCATATTTTATGTGATATTCAGTGATACTTGCATATACAGATGAAGTTCCGTACTTCCCTTGTGGCAAAGACAAAGGAAGTTTTAAATCACTATTGAGTACTCTTTCATCTAGGCACATGTTATTTTGAAAAGCTTCAGTTTTTAACACTGCAATGCAGCACTGATGTAATGAAGAGCTTTGACTTACTTGAAGTATAACCTAGTGGCCTTCTTTTGATGCTTTTTCCATAGCTATTTCTGCTACAGCTTCCTGTCCTTGACCCAATGATACATTGTGAAGTTCTCCTGAGTCAATGGTAAATTCAAACTTGTTCCCTAAACAGAACAATATACTGTACTACTTTGAGCCAAATAATGAAGTGTTCAAACAAGCATGTGTTCTACACACGTTGTTTAAATGACACCACATTGCATGAGTCACCAAAGTAAAAAAACGACCCTCAAAAATACAGTTTCAATAAATCAGCTGAGCTAGGATATTGTGTTGCTTTCTGGCTAGGTAGTCTATATTAGCAAAATACTGCTGAAAAGCAGTCCAGAATTGGTACAACTGATTCCTGCTAATGGATTCCCTACCTATTGCCTATATAAATATTTCAGTGCACACAGAAGTGGCTATGTTAGAAATGGATCTAAAGGAAAACCTAAGAAAGTAAATTAATGTCTCACTAAGGGTAACATTACACACAGGCAATACAAGGGGCTGAACAGAAGTCCTTACACTGGCACTAGGAGGTAGTTTGGTCAGAGGAGGGCTAGGGAGATTTCAGCCTATCTAGGCAATAGATTCAAATCTGTTGCTCAAGTATACTTACGCAAGGTTGGTGACTCGCACTCGTAAAAGGCAGAAGAGCAGACAGCTACCTCTTATTTCAGAAAGCAGCCAGCATTCACCCAGGCAGCTGTCTGAGTCAAGCACTGTAACTTTCATCAGATAGTATGTGTTCCAGATGTAATGCCGTCTGTGCTTTAACATGTGACAGCACTCGCAGTAATGGAAAGGCCTCATTTATTTCCCTGGTTGTGGTAGTTAGAACATCTAAACCAGTGGTATTGCTAACTAATTTGGTAGAAATTTCTTTTCTTTCATGGTAAATGCTGTGGTTTCTTATGACTGTTAGTAATAGGCTCTAGTCCAGACTAACCTAATGGTTCAGAATTGATAAGGGGACCAGTCCAGAAGATAAACATTACTGGGGAGCAGCACTACCTTCTTCGAAAGTTTTTTCTGAACACTGGACACATTTTGTTCCAAGTTCCATTCGGGCAAAGTTTCCATAAATTAAGAATTACAGTTGACAGAGCCTCGGGGAAAACAACAGTTAAGGTGTAAGATCTATCTATGAGGCATAATATTTTATCATGACTTCTTTTTGGTAGAGATCCAAGTACAACACACATTAGGGTCACTCACAGTGCAAAATCTGTCCTTCAAAGGGCTGAGGCTAGTAATGCAAACTGACAGTGCAAGTCATCCTGGCCGGTCTGCTGCCTCACATAATTATCAGGTTCAGGAGAGAACTTTTTTTTGCTTTTCATTCTTTCAGAATTTTCTCTTTTCTGGACATTCCAGCTCCATCACTTCTGCTTATCCTTTCAAGGAGTCTTCAGTAGCTCTGTTCAGGTAACAAAATTTGTTGTCCACTGTGTAGGGCCAGTACATTTGAGCACAAGCATATAGACTTTGAAAATCAATGTAACTAAAGTTTTTGATTTTTTTTTAAATAAAGGATAATCAAGTACTTTTAATCAAGTATATAGGATCATTATTATAGACACACTGTACCCTGATTTCTCTGCGAGCAGAGGTAGAGAGAAACTCAAGTAACTTGAAACAGTGGTCAGTGTAAATTCAGAGAGTTCACAAAGCACCAGTTTCTTTTTCTGTAACTGAAAGCTTTAGGACAGAGCTGTGAAATTAATAGAAAATATTTGTAATATTTATCAGTGTTTATTTTTGCAAAAGCTTTGGATTTTTTTTGTGGCCAAATTCTGCATTTAAAACATTTTTAAAGCTTTTAAAGCCACGCCATACAGACTCTGGGCATCATAAGCTTAAATCATACACATATAGAAGCATTCCTCATAGTACATGAATCCATTCACAGGCTGATTAAGTGTGTCAGCTTGCAAGACCAGCTAAGCCTTCACCAAAATATGAACAAAATTCTAAATTTAAGACTTTTCTGAAATGTCTGCCTTCTCAAATTAAATGTGAGCTTTTGTATGTAAGCCTTTCAGTATGTCAACAAGGCTAGAAACACTGAATTGTGCTGAGAAAGAGTATTAATACAATATTCCAAGGTCAGCTGAACTCAGATTTCTCCAGAAGAGGAACAGTTTCTGTTAAGAAATTGCCAGATCAAAGATACATGGTGAAATGCTTAAAATTATAGAAGTCTGTAAGAATCAGCTCTAAATTTTCCACTCTTGTAAAAAACAAAAAGGGAGTTCCACACCATTCTTTATCATGTTGTACAGGGATGTGCTGTGTTCTATTACTTGATTTAATCCAGAAGTGCATTCAGCTATGTACTACGTATTAGTAGCGAGCACTGAGTTATAAGCAATTAAGAGCAGCAAAAGATAGGACAGAAATAAACTGTTGGCTGCAACGGCCCTTTTGAAAAAGAACAGGAATTTTGAGAGAGGAGGGAAGGAGTTTCCTTTTCCCTGGTGGAGTTTATTATTCTCTGGAAACAGGTAAACCAACCCTGGCTCATGAAGATACTTTAGAATAGGAAATGTTTTGCCTTTGAAATGTACCAGATTACATGTCATTTAAAATAGTGTTCATGGCGAAGATACCCCAGGGACCACCTTACAAGAGCTTTATTTCTTGCCTGCAAATTAGTCAGTTCAAAACACTTCTCATTTCTGCCTTCAGCTCTTAATACCACACATGCCATTTGTAAAATAGGGGATAAGAATGAAAAGACCCTGAATACAATAGTACAATTAAAAAAATAAAACAAAAGACTGTAAAGGCAAGAACGAGACGGGTTTCAGCCAACAAGGAAAAGAATGAAATTTTGGTGCATTTTTGGAGGCATTTCAATATCCCCTCTTTCTTCTGTTTCAGCAGGGGCTCACTGAAACAGCCATGTTTTCCAAGTGGCAGACAGACAATAGCATCTAAATTATTTTTAAGAAAGCACTTATAACACTAAGCACCCACTACTACTAAATCCATCTTAGAGGAGAAGGGTGGAGGAAGAAGAAAGGTCAACAAATGTATCAAGTTCTTTGTGTAATGCCTCACTGACATTTTCCAACTCCCTCAGCTGGCTTTTATTTTTTAATTTTTTTTTTTCAGAATCCTGGTAAAATGCAGTAAAGGATTTAAGGTTATCGTCTGTCTCTCTCTAACTTCTGACATCTCTTTATAACAAGAAAGAGTCACAGCCAACTGTAACAGGAGGGCAACACAATGAATCCTGGTAAGACAGGGAAGGGGGGAGGTTCAACTTTGCTGCCCCTTTGCCCCCATTTCTTCCTCACAGAACAGAAGTGCCATCTGTTCCTAGTCCTAACATGCATGCATTTGATTTCCATTCAGTGATAACTAACACAGGAAAAAGATTATCAAGTGATCTAAAGCACTATCAGCATTAGCAAGTCTTCCCCATCCAGTGTTTTGTTTTCACCTCCAAAGATCTGCAGATGAAATGGATATAGGCAAGTGCCTTAATTGCCTAGAATTATTCTGTTCTCTGGTAGACGACCATATGGTCAAGGTGTGGAACATGACCAGACTAAGGATATTTAGGTGCTTGAGTCAGAAAGAGATCTAGGAAAATCAAATGAGAGGATGGATGCTTAGATTCTCCAACCTGAGTTCAGCTCACTGATCTCTATTACTTGGTGCTGTAATACATCATTATAATAATGCAAAATCAAGTCACATCGTGTTGCATGAGGCTAGACAGTCAGTTTTAAAGTATGATCCTGTTTCAAAAGAATTTGTAAAAATGTTTCTTAGGCTTCACAGTCAAATTTGTTGCATTCACAAGTAAAGAGCCCAACACCACCAAAACCACCAAATACCTTCCAGTCCAGCAAACTCAGTTTAAGATCCAAACCCAATTAGCACATCTTTTTTTTCCTAGCTTGCTGCAGGTGCCAAAGACCCTGTGGATGCCTCAGTTATGCCCAGTTATGCCTGATGTCTTATTGTTGAAAATAATGGGGTGCAGCAGCAGATGTCAGCAGATGTCAGCAAAGGAAAGGCACCTACAACGTGCTGTTTGCAAAACAAGGTAACTAAACAATAGGTGCAGCAGGATTTCTCTGTCCCAGCCCTTCAGACAATTCAATACTCTTTCCTCTCGCTGTCCATACCTAATTATTTTAGCAGTCTCTCATTTCTTCATCTTCTCATCTTTGCTGCTGCTGCCTGCCCACATTGTTACTTAAAGCACTTCTGTGGCCATAAACTGACTGTGTTGTCAGACGCCAGTTTTCTTCCCAAGGACTGGGGAAGGACCTCAAGCATAGGAGAAGCATGGCCAGAGCTGTTATAATGTAAAGAAACTTGTAAAATTGTTCAAGAGGACAAAGCCAAGAAAATGGCTAGCAAGTAGCTTGTGCTTTAGACTTGCTTATTTTGTGCAAATCAAAGATTGTTTAAACTGTATCTGAAATCTGAAGTTGATCTGTCTGGCAAACCTACTGATGTCTACATTGTCAAAATACATGAGACAACATTTCATGTCTCCAAATTTCCATTAATTTCATTGCCTTATTTTCTTTCTTCTCCTCCTACACCAGGATGACATTTTTGAAGCGTACTTTTTAGAGCATAATTTGATCAAATGATCCAAGGGAACTCCCTATAGACATCCACGATTTAATGCTAGATCTATTCTAAATGTTGGCATGCCTGACAATGGCAATTGGTTTAACCCCAGTTAATTTTTAGATAGTAGATATAGTGTGTTTTTTCTGAGTCAGGACTGTATTTTGTTTACACAACTCAATCAGAAATGTATCGAATAAAGGCAGGGCCCAGCCATGCATGGTGGTGAGCACTCTGAGCATCCCACCTCAACCAGAGCAGAAGGTGCTCAGCACCTTGCTGGAGCCAGCCATTGTGCATGTCCTTGTGCGAGATGCTTGTAGGTGACTTCCAGATAACCTTAGGGAGACTGGGCTGAAATTCACTGGTTGGCTCATTTCTTGTTCAGTACAGTAGATACTCTGTGCTCTGAAAACAAGTAGGATCAGCAGCTGAATCTGAATTCCTTTGTCCTCCCTTTACCTCCTCCATTTGGGATTTCATTTTCCAGCTCACTGGAAGCCAAAGAAGCCTCTTTTATTAGGTTAGTGTTTTCCTCCTCATATCCATGCAGGTTTTGGGCTCCTCTGCTCTGTACCCATTTATCACTCTTTTCAAAGGGAAGAAGGAAACTCTTGGTATGGGTGCAAAACTTAGAAGAGATCTGTGCCGAATTAGAGCAAGAACACAGCTGCACAAGACTCAGCATACTTCTCACAGACAAAATGCAGTAAAGGAAAAGATGGCACTTTAAGCTTTTAAATCAGAGATCATTATACAATACTCTTTCCATTCAGCTCATTCTAGGAGGAATATATACATGCAACAGCAGCACTTGGGACATGAAGAGCTACTTTGAAAGTAGATGCGGTTACTGGTGTTTGAGAAGAGGATGGATAGTGGAGAGTGAGAAAATCGGCTGTCCCTGCAGATTTCCCCCCCAGCCACAGCAACATCTATGAAATTGTACTTTTCTATCTTTAATGAGAAAGCATCCTGGACTGGCTGAGAGCAAACTCATTTTATAGAAGACTTTCAGACTGACATTCATTGACTGAGGAGGAAGTTTCTGGAGGCCTGGCAGAGCCGGTTAGCAGCATGAACAGCTCAAGCTACAGCAAGGAGACCTGAGCAGAAGCACACAAACCTGTCCATATTCCCTCCTACTGTGGTGAAGCAGGAAGGCAGCAAGTGAGGCCTGAAAATCAATAGGCAAAGCGTTGTTCTGTGGGCTGTGTGGCCACACATATAGGTATACACACACAGAGCTCGTGCGAAGTTCATGCTGTACCAGGAGACCTAACTGGGCTGTGAAAGTAAGATTTTCTCTTTCAAACAGACCAATGTAAATGATAGTTGAGGGTGTAATGCAGGCGGTCAGGTTCTTTACACTCAGCCTTATGTTGTCAGAGTGTTTTGCTCACTGCACTGCCCTGTGAAGTACAACAGTAAAAGCCTGTGACAGGAAGGGAAAGAAGGTTGTAAACCAGTGGTGGCACTAGATTAAAGCAGCAGCACACAAACACACTGACTTCCTCCTGAGTGGTAAACTTGAGTGAGAGCTAATTCACTGGATTGATTTTATTCAGCTTGTCCATGAGAAAATAGAGCATGGCAGCATTGTATGCAACTGGCCAAAATTGCTTGTGAGGTGTTCATTTCAACTTCCAGGTCTTTAAAGATACTGGTGATGTTAAGATGTAGATTACACTCAAAGTCATCTTGGTATTGGCAAAAGCGTATTGGCAAAAGGCATGGTATATACTGGTCTAAGAATTTATTGCTAGTCCAATTAATGTTTTAAACAGTCTAATAGTCAAAATTATTTAATGAATACAGAAAGGCCTCATTAAAATAGAGTTAAAATTGTTACACAAAAATTTCCCTAATCAGTAGTGTGCTTACTCCTCCAGCACTCCTTTGGGTCTTAAGATTGACACTTCAGTATTTCTCAAAAGGAATGGGGGAGTATAACGATGAGTCATCACCAGGAGAAGTGTGATATTTATGGGAGGGGGATGTCTTTCTCCTCAGTCTGGTGTCTGCTTGGATTTAGTTTTATATGTTTTCTTAACACTATCAGCTTACTGGGATTAAATGACTGATTTGTGTCATCTGTGTCTGCACTCTTCCCTGCGAGTTATTCTAGAGCTAAAGGCAGTTCAGTCCACAATGAATAACCATCTGTTATTACTATAAACTAGAGTTAGACTAACACAATTCTAGTCAAGAGTACATCACAGCTGGACAATTGCTATCACAGCTAAAACAAGTTAAAATCTATTTAGGCCCAGACAAACCCAGGGAACTGCTGAGACTCTGGACTGTCATGTGAATACAAACCTTGTTGCTTTTTGCTAATAATGGCAAAAATCACATTTACTGGGCTGTAGAGTTCCTTTGGATAGCCTGTGTATTGCAGAGTTCAGAAAGGATTTGCAAACCCTCCTATGACTGCAGAATCATGACTGAGCAGCAGATCTTGGTAGCATTCACACTTTCCTGTCTTCTTTTGAATCAGGATAATGTATATAGGTCTGATTGATCTGTATTTCTTCATTGCCATCGGAAGACCAGCTAACAAAAAGTGTTTGATTTTCATCATGAATATAATTTGCACAATCAGCAGGAGTACTGTCATTATTAAAATGAGAGCTATAGGTTGTAGAGCTAAGTTAAAAATTCCTGTAGTTGTAGGAGGCCATAGTGTAACCTATAAGGGCATAGGATAATTGAGATCACATGCATGAATCAATGATACAACTCTCTCATACATGTGCATGCACACACATATACACAGACACCATCAGGCAGATTTTACATGAGATAATTCACAACAGTTTCTGGAATTGGATCTCTACACAAACACAACTAGATCCCATATATATGATTAGAGATTGATCAGAAACAGAAGGAGGAATGCCATAGTCACATCTGGTTAACTTTTGAGCTAAGCAATCATCTGAAGACTGAAGAAGACTGAAAGATACTGTCTTCACATATCTATTGCATATTTCAGTACTATTTGCTGGAATTGTTATGAAAAGAATCACTGGAATATTCCACTTTCTTTGACAGTCTGTGTTCACAGATGCACATCTTTAATATCAGAAACACTTGTTATACATTTCCAAAATTATCTGAACAGCTTCTTGGTAACAAAAAGAACTTTTCCATCAACTTGATACATGACTACATATCTTACATATGTGCAGTGTTTCCACCATGTGCTAAATTCAAGATGTTTTAAAATACCTCCAATATAATAGTACACAAATGGTGAATTTATTTTAAAAATATGGTTTTCTATGGGAAAAAAATGATACCTCGTTGATTAATCTTTGCATATATGTTTTATAAGCACTCAAAGTTTCAACCGTACTTGTAAATGTATGTGTATATTAAAATGTTAAAAGTATAGACATTCATATCTTAGTGATCTGTTAAGTGTGGTCACTTTGAGTGAGAGGACGTACAGTCCTCCTCATCGGGAGGAACCTCACCCTGAGAGTGCCACAACCTCCAATGGCCCCTCCACCCTCGTGGTAATTTTTCCTAATCCCTAGTAAAAATTTCCTATGCTCTGACTTTTGCCGGTTGCCTCTTTCCTGCCCTTGTGCACCTCTCAGGAAAACCTGGCTCTGTCTTCTCTGTAGCCTCTTACAAAGTATTTTTAGACAGCAATAAATCCCCTGCCTTCTTGGCCTTTTCAGGGCTGAAGAATTGCAGCTCCCTCAGACTCTCCCCACATGCTACCTGCTCCAGCCTCCCCTGGATTAGAGCCAGTACATTAATGTCTTCCTTGTACTGTAGGAGATACAGTAATTAAATTCATACTTTTCATTTATACAATCTATTTTTATTCAAATACTTATCGATAGTGTAACACTTATAACTTGTTCTACAGCTGTACACTCTTCTGAAGTTTTATCCTGTTCAGTTTAGTTGGATATGCTCCTACTTCAGCTTTCATTTTCCATTCTCTGAAGTCCAAATTTCTCCTTGCGCTGCCAGTTCTTCCAGTTACCTCTCTTGCCACTAACCAGACAGCCCTAGGCTTTTCAAGAGAAAAAAAATTCGATTTTTTTTTTTTTCTTTTTAATTTTGCAAAAATCTTGTTCTGCTTCCTGGATACATCTGCAAGAAGCTGGAACCAAGGGTATGGTCCCCTCTGAAGAGATGAATAACACACTGGCCTTGGACTAACGAAGTTTAATAAGGAGGATACTTCTAAATAAGATTCCGGATTTGAAAATTAGGAGAGCTCTGCCATAGCCAACTATGAATTTGAAACTTCTGACAGCTCTGCCATAGCCCACTATGGAGTGCTGCTGAGTTTCCTCTGCAGTCAATGAGAACAGGATACTCAGGACTTAGCAGAAAGTATTCTCCCTTTTGAAGGATCAAGCTCTTGAAGAACCCCCCCGCTGGTAGGAATATGACCCTTCAGGCACTTAACATTATTTAATTAGCATTATAAACGTTAGAAAGAACACAGTTGACAAATCATTCTACCAAAGGTAGTGGAGCTGTAATTGCAGGTGTCACAGAATTTAGTAACAAATATGGTGTTTCCAAAATTTGGTTTTTAAGTGCTTTAAAAGGCTGAATAAAGAAGGGAAGCAGACAAGCTATCAGACACTGTTTGTTTTTTTTTTTTTTTCCCCTCAGTGTTTTTTGTGGACTAAGAATAGAGGGAACACATAGCAGGCATCTTGCTATTAAATTTGCCCATGACAAATAGTGCAGCTGCATGTAGTGTGCAAGAACATCTGTAGAATCATGACACATGCAGAATCCCCCACACTAGGAGCGTGACATTATACTGAAAACAATTCAGTTGTAAAAGCAATATAAATCCATTTTATACAATCCTCCACCTTCTCCTCCCCCTTCTCTTTTGAACTATGTTAACTAAAGGATTCTGTCACTCCTTCATGGCCTCAGTAAAAATCACAACATAAAAGTGACTAAGCATTTCAGGATTGTCCCTGTCTTTCATTAACAGCTAGAATGCAAATATGTCCTTCCTGAAGAAACAGAAAGTTTAAGAAAGAATAACTAGCAGAAGAAATGCACTAGACACCAGAACTTACTCCAAGTGGAACTTGGCATGATTTGCAGATGCAGTTTAACTCTTCAGAAATCAAGGGGTGATTATCTGGGTCTCTGTATTGTGTGCCGTTTTTCAGTTCAAAGTGAGCACTAAGATTGCTACCAGTCTTTACTTCACCCATGTAAATGACAGCACAAAGTACAGTGATATGGAAAAATATGTCTAAAATTTATAAATTTCTGAAATAAGGGGAACCTCCTTGTCTGGGATTTTGTGAGTTCCCACAGCTTACGTTCAAATGCAGCTATTGTGGAATTCAGTAAAAGTTCCTTTAAGCTCTACACAATCACAAAGGAAGACTGTGCCTTTTACAAAATGCTTGAAGGCTTTTATTTTCTCTAAAATGTTTTTAAATAAATGTTTGCTTCCTTCTAAATCTTCTACTGTTTGCTCTCTGAAGTAGTTTCTTTGCAATCTTTAGATTTTTAAAGTATGAAATTTTATAATGGCAACGCAAACACTGATTTTTTTGTAAAGTCTAAGGTTGTCTAAAGACTATATTATGATAATACCATGACAAGGCAAACACATGCTATTAATGCCTGGATCATCATTAACTTGTTTCTTTGGAAACATCTTACTTTCAGTCATTAGAACTGCTGAGGCTTGATAACTACATGAAGCTCCAAGATTTCACAGACTGCAGGGCAAGCCTGAAGCTGGAAGAGTCATCATTTTCAACTCTACACCCATTAAATTCCTGCAGCCTAACTGGAAAAAACCCACTACTCTTTTGTGAGATTTCCTTAATGATTTAATTGATACATTTTGATTTTATTGACTCGCTGATGCTCTTCAGTCGTCTTTTGAACTCTGCTTTATTCACCATCTGAACAAAAGCTTGTTTTCTTATTTCAGAGACATATTGTGCGTAAATGGGAAGGTTTTTAAAGGACTCTGAGGATGGAAAAGATATACAACTGATATTACCTGACAAGATTTCCTTACTATTGGGGGGTACATTTATCTCTTAATTAAATTAGATATGATTCCTCATTTAATAATACAATGATTTTTAACATCTACTTCCCAGTTTGCATGTTCAATAATTGCTTACACAAGATACATAATAATATGCATCACCATAGCAGGAAGGAATATCACAAGCCCTACAAAGCAGTTATGGAGTTGGAAAATGCTTTTATTAACTTTTCAGTATCCTTGACTTTCACATGGAGAAGTGCGCACCTAGTCGCCAGATGATATTGCAGTCAATTGTGGCCGCTCCAAGCTAGAAATGAGTGTCTGAGTGGTGCAACCTGCTTGCTCATCCTTCCATTGGTGGTACTTGTGCTTTAGCTGGTCTCTTGAGTAAGTGGTACATCGGATGCAAACAGTACCATGTAGTCCTGGGCTCCAGTTAATAATATAAATAGTGATATAATTTTTAACAAGTCAACACTATAAGGAGTTGTGGAAAAATGTACCAGAGAAAGCTACATTTATATGGTATTTAAAATGGAACACTAAAATTCCCCTCTTGCAGCTTTTACTTTAAATAAATTAAAGTTTTAGGTGATTTACAAAGTTTTATTTTATTTTTTTCATGATGGGGACACAGCAATTTTTGGAGACTAGACATATACACATGGATATATTCACCATGGATAAGTGCTTTGAAAAATACAGATTATGAAACAAATACAAGTCTAAAAAATAAACGTATTTTAAACCTAAAGAAACCAAATTCAGCATCAAAATGATTATTATTGTAGCTGATCTAATTGTTTTAGTTGTTTGTCTTCATTTCTATTTCTGCTGCTCTGCAACTTGTTGTTTACAGCTTCTCAGCCAGAAGAATAACCCGAAGGAATTTACCATCAGCAGACAAAAAAAAAAAAAAAAAAAAAAAAAAAAAAAAAAAAAAAAAAAAATCTGTATTTCATCCTAAAGCACTGTCAATTTTACAGTAATTTTTCTGCTTTATGAATTTAGGCTGAAGTGGTAACTTTGCAGATCCATAAATCAAACCATATTAATAAAGGAAATACATATCTCTTTTTCAGATATTCTGTTTTCCTAAAACTTCATTGTAAGCATACATTTTAGTAATTAAATCTCCAGTTACTAGAAATGGGAGAAAGAAATACAATTTGAACTGTGTTGTGTACACCATAGGAAGGTTTTAAATAGAAACAGTACCTAAGTATTGCCTATATATGCCCTAATAAGTGCACACTGAACATCCACATTTATGACTGGCAGTTTCCTAGAGTTATGTCTGGGAGGAGCCATATACAGGCCATGTCAGCCTCCTCCACTGAAGAAAAGTTTTGGAGTGGTAATCCCCAGTTGGTGGAGCTAGCTGTTAAGCAGAAATACTAGGATAGCACCCAAAGTATCATATCTCAGAAGGTTCCCAAATTCAGGTCATACCTGCAATGCATCATATGAACACAGATGTGTTGTGCCATCTGCGTGTGGAAGTGTTCAAAGGCCTCACTGTGCTCTGATGAAGTTGCTCTTCGATTTACAGTTATTAACACTCATGTTTTGACATTCAGGCAGGGAAGTTGTGTGCTGCTGAAGATACCAAAAAGCCAACAAAAAGCAAAAAATACATGTAGGACCTTGAATCTTAGTGAAAGCTCTAATGGATGCTTATGCTCCACTAGGACACTTTTTGCCAATGATAGGATGAAATGGTACCTTGAAAATGGCAGCTACTTTTACTGTGCCATTTGATGTTTTTAACTACACACAGCAGCTTGTCAGCCTGCCACTGTCTGTGCAAGGCAATGCCTTGCAGGAGCGGACTGGGTGCCCTTCACTTCACCTGGCCTGCAGAGCCTTTGATGCAAAAGGCCTCGGGCCAGGAGAAGGAGTTCATTTTTGCATTGCTTCAAATACCTTAGAATTTGATGGTTTCAGGCGTGGGGGTTTGCTGAAATCGGTTGTAGTGATGAAGGTAATTTATTAATTTGAAAGCTGAATGCAAGCTGATGTTCTGGTGTCCTCTGAAGCCTGAAACTGTTCTGCACAAGTCTTGGATGCCTGTCATGGGTATATTAACATCTCTGTGTCCACAGTTCAACTGTGTGTATCTACTTTTCCAAAAGTAGATTTAACAGATTCAAAATGGAAAGCAGATTTGCATAGAGACATTATTTGTAGGCTGAAGATTGGCATCTGAGAATATTGATATGTCTATTCCTATCTGTGTTGTGACTCCAGAGTCATCTCCTGGGTTGTAGCAAAGTTTTTCTAGATTTATAATGGCAGAAATGAGTGCAGATTGAGTGTTCCTCTGAGCACAGTGAGGAGTGTGTGTGCATATTTGTGTACCAGACTCAGCCTACTGAGGCCAGTAAAAGGTATGCTGTGGTGTGAGGTCTCCAGCATCTGCGAGTGCTGTTCCAGGAGCCTGTGGCAGATGTGAGAGTGATGCAGACACTCATGAAATGTCCTCATTCTGGGCTTTCCAAATGTTTCCATCTGACCTCATGCATCCCGAGTAACAATGAAACTGATTCAAGTTCTTCAGTCCCATTTAGAGAGCAGATTTGGGACCTTCCTGTGGAGTGACAAAATGGTGAAACGTATGTCCTCAAGTGCAAGAAAGGCAGCCTGGCAGTCAGTGTAGGTGCAGTCCCATTTCTGCTCTTCTGCACGCTGGGGAAAAATGTGCAGAATTGATTGTCCCAGGACACAGCTTATTGCCACAGAAAGAGCAAAACCTCAGCATGCATTCAGATTCAGAAAGGCAACAAATATTTACTGAATAGCAGCCACCTATGAAAATCCTCCTTGAATCAGCAAGAAATTTAAGATGCTCCTCCACCCTGGACTGTTGCATACCACTGGATCAATACTCAGCATAAAGAGCTTTCTGCTTGTGAATGCAGTATGGGGGTGGCAGTCAGGGTTGGGGGGACACTCGTCGTAACAAGCAAAACCAACAGGCAGCATATAAGGTAACACGAGAAAATGAGGGTAGCAATAAAGAAGAGGTGGAAGGTACAGTGCTGAGTGGGGCACTGTGATGCCTGAATTCAAAAGCATTTTGCTTCTCAGCTTGAACTTTTTAATTAAGGAATTTCACAGTAATTTTGACTGAGCTTAAGGAGTAATAATTTCAGTGCTCTGGCTCACTAAATACTTTCTTGCAGCCTAACTAAGCAGCAAAGATCGGAGCCAAAGGAATTCAGTGCATTAACAACACTTTGTCTCCAGCCTGCGCTGTAGGTAAGTGCTGTCCTGCGGCAACCTTCTTGGGGTCAAGTGATTTAGAGAGCTTAGACAAGGCAGGTAACATAATAGGCTGGGGTTCAGGATCCCTATATGCTCAGACACAATTCTCAGTAGCAGAGGCTGTGGGGAAATATTTTCTGTCATTTATTAGAGGGGCAGGGGAGGGAAGAGAGGACTCCTGGTAGCTGTAGGAGGGGCAGTAGGTGCAGCTAAACTAGAAGGAGGGGAAGGGCTCAGGAATATAATGAGGAGGTGGGGGAAATGACACTGGAATAAAAGGGTGAGTGAGTATATGAGATACCCAGTCATCCTGGCCTTCCTCTGTTCAAAGCACTCCCTCAAAGGGTGGGTACCAGACTTGAATAGAGGGGATGGATGTCAAAATATTTCCATAAGGAATATAGTGTAATAAATCAGAGAAAAAGGGCAGAATGGAGGCAAGGAGCAAATGGTAGGAGAATTATTTTTATTCTAAGTGAATGATTATGTCTCCTGGGTGATTACACATCCGGATGGTGGTGTGTTGGGGAGGACTATTCAGCTAGATAGAAAGGAGTGCTCAAATCTCAATCATTGAACTATAGTGCATGCAAGGGTGCAAATAAGATAAGAAAGGGTCAAATAGACAAGTAAAAATCTAGCTAGAGTCAAGGTGTCCAGGGCACTGCAATCCTCGGGAGTTAACTATTATACAGGTGTAGGAAGACAGCTTTCAGAGGAAGATACTTTGAATACTTGCAGAACATAATCAGAGAGATAGCTGATGGAGAAAATAACAGACTGTTAAAAGATACTTTGAACACAAATTAGCTCAAATATAAGATTGATCTTGTCTTCCAAGTTGTCTACCAAAACAGGGCCTCCAGCAAGAAATCCCTGCTGTATAACAGGCACCAGTGTATCTCATTCCTTATACTTCGATGAATTTAAGGGAGGAAAATCTTGGGGCATTAAGAAAATACCTTGTGCAACATCAAGGGTTCAGAAGAAAATAGTTACCATGTTTCCTTGACAGCTCAGCAGCTGTTTTTACTCTCACTAGTACTTACAGCTGCCAATTGGCTCTTTCCCTTTTTAACTCAAATAGATAACTTCTAAATCTGAACCAGGTTTATCTTCTATACATTTCATCTCTGGTGCTGAGGGATTGATCAGTACATGCCAATGATGACTATATATGTAAGACCAGGGGCTTTTTATGTGGACGCGGTTTTGCTAGGCACGGCCATCACTTTTCTATGTAGCAATTGTTGTATCATCCATCCACACAGTGACTGGATCAAGACCTTTTGTTCCTGGAAAGGGGACCTGGAATAATAAAGGTTAAGTTTTAAATTCCTGGTTACAGAAGCTGGCATGTCTAGGCATTCACTTGCTTGGTTTTTGTAAGAATAAGCAGCATCAGTGGGAAAAACGTGTAATTTCTCCTCACTTCACTCAAAAGTCAGGGAAAAAACAGATGATTTCTGCACTGAATCCAACAGTCCTTGGTTTGCCTCCAGGAGGTTACTGGGAATGTAGTGCTGGGGAATTTCTGAACTCATCTTTGCTCCACGTGGAGCAAGGTCAGAAATTACTATGGGAACCTTTGCCAGTTATATTTTCAGGTGTTTAAAATTACAGTTATATTGCATTATTTACATGCTTGTATTTTATTTCCAGGTGTTTTATGAGAACACAGAAGGTTACAGCACAGCACCTGTTTCCCATGGGTTAACGCAGACTGTTCTAAGACTCCTAGCTTCTGTTGTCCCAGTGCCCTCTGCAGAAGCAATCTTCTGGTACTGTGGAGAGTCACACAGTGCTGACAGATTGTGTGCAGCCTTGTTACATCTGCTAGTATAGGAGAATATAGGAAGGAAAAAGCATATCAAACCTTTACTGGTTTGGTGTCCCTGACAGTCAGTGTAGTAAGTAGTAACAAACTGCAAAAACTCTGATTTATTTTCCGTAGCAGCCTGGCGTTCAGAGAGACCCAGGATGCAGAGACAGTAACTGCCACTACACGCCGTTCCCCCCCCTTCCCCAGACTAGCTTTCTGGCCAAAGTTAATGATTCATAAGATTCTGCACTGATTTCACTGCGAGCTTCCACATTTGCATAAGTAAAAGCTTATGCAGCTTCTGTAGGGAGATTCTTAGTGAAATTGCAGTACAAAACATTGATATTATATAATTATAGTAGTTCATCGTAACTTAAATGAAATTGTTACTTTAAACTTGCTCTAAGTGGTTCACAATAGAACTTTTGTATGACACACCTACAAAACAAATGAGTTAATCACAATATGTGTCATTTTTAATTTTTCTCTTTCATTTTTCTTTCAGTCATTCTCTCTTTGTAATTAGCATGAAGACTATCCTTCAGTCAAAACTAGCCACCTGGAAAGTTTCAGCTTGTAATATGCAGCTTTTTCTGTGAATTATGAATGTGCAAAAAAGAGACCTTTCTCCCCACACCCCCTTCCTTGCATAATTCAAATATGAATGAATGAATTTTATTCAGGCTTGCCAAAAAAAATCATATTTCAGCTGATAACAAGCATGAAAAATTTCTGATGAAAAGGATTTTTTAAAAAAAGGAATATTATGAGCATGGGAGAACAGCAGGTTAAGACAGAAGTCTTAGTGCAGCCTTAACTGTAACAATTGCTAGCAAGCAAATACTATATCCAAGCACTAAATCTTGCTTTGTGCTGCCCTGGTGCACAGTAGTGGGGAGAGAATAGAATAATAAAAGCCGGTACCCTTATGCAAACAGCAGGGCACAGCGCTCAACAGAATACAAGAAGAAGGTGAGCCTGCCTACTGTTCTGGCTTGCTAACCATATTCCCAAGGTCTGTGGGTTAGTTATCACCTCTAGCTCCAGTCAGCTAGCAAATGTACTTCAAACACTAGCAAGGAGCACATTTTGGTCCTTTCCAGAAGAACATTTTTGCCAATTCATTGCCTCCAAATATACTGTTCTGTTAAATAAAGTATTTGAAGGAAGTTCATATAAGCAACATTGTGGTTTAACAGGTCAAACCCAGAATGGAATAGCTGCTAGATTTTTTTTCTGATTAACTGTGTATTTTAAAAAATATAGAGCTGTGAAGAAGGTATTATGTGCAGGCCCTCACTTACCTCACTGCTTTTCAAGCAAAGCAGGAAGAGATTTTGGCTTATGCCAGTACCACTTTGAAAATGAACTATCACAGGAATGAAGGATTGCAATCTGGAACACATTTCTGCATCGCATTTTCTCTTGTCCTAATAGTGCTCTGTTGATAAGCCCAGCTCTGCTTTTCTACCTGGAAAACAGCATTAAAGAAACAGTCATTTGCTCATTGTTTATCAAAAACCTGCCCACTACTGTGGCTAACCTGTAGTGAGTACTTCAGTATTACCTTGACAGATTCATATTGCTTAGAGGATCAACAGAAAGGATTTGCATGTGGCAAGCCTGGACATAAAAAATCCCCTTCTAGTCTGACATGAGTTGACTGTTGCAAGTTGAGTTTGGCAGTAAGTGACCAAAATTGAGTTGTCAGCATCCTCTTGCATAGTGAAGAAAGTTGTTGCTTTCTTGTGCAGATGCAAGAGTTTCTGTGGGAAAACAGAACATAATCACGGTTCTGAATGTCTCTGTGGATTGGTAATGTCTCTAATACATGGATCACTTGTGCAAATTCAGTCCCAGCTGGATGGGAAATTATTGAAAATGGTTGTTGTTTGATTGATATAAAATGAGTTGTCAGCTTGATTCAATGCCTCCAGGGCAGATGTCCACAGCATAATTGGCACCTGTCAGAAGCAAAGAATTCCTTGGTATAGAGTAACAACTACGCATGCAACCACCCAAAATAGTCCTTGCATGCCAGGGCTGAGAAGAAGGAAGGAAAAAAACTGTTTCTATTTTTGGGCAGGATCTTTTATGCCATGAAGTCAATAAGAGATTTGACACGACTCTTGGTGCAAGATTTTCCCTAGAATCCTAGCTAGATGCTGTCAGCTCTCCTGCTGTTTGGTCAACACTTTCCTTAAGAATTAAACACACGTGTTTGGTTGTTGTTAATGTAATGATAAAGGTATATCTATAAAGAATGGTTTATAAATAATTTTTTACATATTTGCTTATTATAAGAACTGTTGTGAACAATTTTATTTTCCTATTTCTTGAGCAATTCTCCTCTCAGCACTAACTTAACCACACAACTAGAGAAATAAGAGAGCATCTTCCTGGCAAAAATTAAGGCAAAGAAACAGCCAGGACTGACAGTACAGCAGTGTCAGTATTAGACTGTTGGATAATAGTAAACAGTGACCTATTGTTTACCACTAATTGGATTAAAATGGATTTTTTCCTATAAGTCACCAAGTAGCCGTCATATGGTTATTACTGCCTTTGACTGAGTGTAGTACAGCTATCAACAGGAATGAATTCAATCTCCTATCACCAATCTGTTGAGGTGGCCACCTTCTTCTCGGAGCTGGTGCTTTGGGAGGTACCAATTGAAGGGCTTTCCATTAACATTCATTTTACTGTCTTCATCTAGAGAATGGCTCAACTTTCCTTCTTCCCTTTCATCTCCGTTTCCTCCTTTAGATTATTTTTCATTACGCCTCCCCCCCAACATACACACACTTTGCCTTTAATCTCTATATGTATGCTATTCCAGCACTTGTCAGCCCCAGCAGGAGGGACATGGTAGAACCAAACAATATGATATGTTAGGTGGAAGAAAATATTGTTATCAGATGCCTTAGAACAATCATTTATTGTCACACTTTAAAGAGGTCTGCTATGTTATTTATTTTATTATTCTGTATTAGGTACATAGTTTAATTTTACAGGCATTATTAATCACTGAAACATATTACACTTTCAGCCAGGATGTTAACATTTTAAATGCATTCATCTTGCTTCTTTAAACAGAAACAATGGGCCTTCTGCACTGCCCTCCCTCCCCTCTAGTCAATAAATCCTTTCTATTGATTCAGGAAATAACTCTAAGCACTGTTTTATATTTTAAGTTCCACTAGCCACACTCAGCCGTATAATTTTGCTTAATAAAAAATGGATCTTCTATTTTTGCTGTTTACTACATGTTTGGTTATCAAACTCAGCTTGAAAGTACTGGGTAGAAGAGCACAAAACCTATAATGGCAGTGAGGCACCACAAGAGATTTCCTAAATGAATGTTACAATAAAATAAAGTATCTGTAAAACGTGTGTGTATGAAAAGCAGCCTCATCAGTAGATGAATGATAAATGAAAAATCCATCAGTGAGTATGGATTCCCTTGAGCCAGCCTGAATCAACAGACAATATGGATTTTTGATAATTCATGGCTTTGCCATTATTTATTCTCTCCTGAAATACCCATTGCAAATCTCAGAGAGATAATTAGAGAGTTATCATACTGCTTAACTAAGTAGTGCAAATTGTATTATATTCCATGTATCCCAAGCCAGGGCAGTATCATTAGCGTTCTTTAATTGTTACAAATATAGTCATCTCATTTTAATAAATTGCCTTCATTGTCAATATCTACAGTCGACTATTTCTCTTCTCTTAATGTTCGTGGATAGGTTAGTTACCAGGTAATCTTACAGTTAATATATACCACAGTGAGGCAAAATGTAAGAAAATGCAAAGGTCAAAAACATGTTTCTATTATGAAAAAAATGAATGATAATGACATAATTTTTTCAGCTCATCAGGTTCTTTGCTAAGTGCCTCTGTTATTGCCAGATCAGTAGTGTATAACAAAGAAGTGCTTTCTGTAGGCTGCTTCATTAGCCTGCCCTGTAGGACCTCACCTCAGACCTTTCACTAATCTGTTGGCCAGCTCAATAGCCTTGTTAGTTCTATTCACTTCTTCCTGGCAGCAGATTTTCTCAGCTGTAGCTCTCTCAAAGGCAGTGGTTAAGGCAGCCAGGATTGTGTCTAGTGCCTTCAAATAAAAACAGTAAGAAACAACTCTGCACATTGTAAGAACACATAAAAATATTTCTCCTGTCCCATCCTGTATTTCTGAAAGTTAAATTACACAGTGCAGGAGAGCTGTAAACATTAACCGCTCTCAGAATTTTGTTAGGTCATGCTCCGAAGGTGGATTCGGGAAACCTGGGGGAAAACGTGGCTGGCCTTCCAATTTCTCCCGCTTGTTCAGAACAGCCTTCAAAATGAAATTACAAACTTGATCTTATATCAGTAAAAAAGGAATGTCACCTTCTCCCAGAGGATTCTTGAAATGAATTGGAATATATTTCTTATTACAGCTGCATATCCTCTACAGGAGATGAAAAAACTTGTGAAGATGGCTGTTTGGAAACTAAACAGAACAGAAAGGTTTAAAGATGATAGATAACATACTTGAAAATGCACAAGTCAGTGTCCTTTGCTGGCTTTCAGTTAGCCTGTGCTTCCTAGTGCACAAACTGTTTCTGAAAATACAGCCTGAAATCCCCAGCCACCTCAGATGTGGGAGCAAGCAGCTCAGTGTCTGGTCCATCAAAGCATTTAAGCACGCAAACAGTCCCACTGGGTCAAGGCCTTAGTTATTCCCAGAGGGAGGAGTGAAAGATAATTCAGCATGGATGACTGAGCATGAGGACAAGGCAAGAACGACACGCAACTCAGGAGAGTCTCAGGCAAAGCACCCAAATGACTGACTGAGTGCAGAAGATGAACTGACTGGCGAGCTGATAAATGAGAGATCAGAAAGGTGCTGTAAGACCTCAGTGTAGCGAGGCACTTGAGAAGAGGTGTTGTTGGGGGCATGTGGATAGAGAAATTGGCTGGAGGCCAGGGCTGTACAAGCAGCCAGCAAAACACATGTGAAAGAGGCATGATCCCTGCAGCAGCAAACTTGGCTTGGCAAATAGGTGCCCACGCAGCTCGACTGAACTCAGCGGAGGGGTGAGTTTTACCCCAGCTGTGCTGCTGACAAGCTCTGTGCACCTTGGGGATGACTGAGGGATGTTGCTGGGAATCTCCCTAGAGTGGTGCTGAATGAGTACCACAAAGCCCTGATTGCTTCCTGCCTTAAGGACAGCATGAGGCAGTACCTATGTGCACTATAGGACATAAATAGAACTGGGTGATGGGACAGGTAGATATTTTATTGGGAACGTTTGGAAAAACAGAGTAAATTACAGAACAAATGTTTCTAAATGGGGCTCAAAGATGCCCTTTAAAGAAGGGCTCAGTAGGACTTTTGCAGCACCCACCCAGTCTGCAGGGATTCAGGAGCTAGCAGAGTGGGGGCACATTATCTCCTGAACTTCGTGTGCCTCTGTGCAAGGTGAGAGCAGGCAGTGCTTTGGTTAGAAACGTGTCCTGTCAGCAAGGCTGTGAGGCATACCGACCGAATCCTGGCTCTCTTTCCTGCACAGGGAAGATCCAGACACTGACTGGGAATTTGCCATGCATGAAGACAAGCATCTGCTACAGTCCCAAGGCATGTCATGTGGCTGCAGAGGCTGGGGATGCAGCCCAGTCATTTACCTGAAATTTAAAAACGTTAGTGAGTGATAAGTTATACTGGCAAATACCTTTGTTTTATACAATGAATCACACTGGAAATAGACAGAGAAAAGTATTACAAATAGCAGAATTTTTGAGTTCTCTAAAATGACCAAAAAAAGCTTTTTAAATAGATCTAGTAGTCCTGACTTTTAAGTTTAGGTGCCTGGGCCAACCAGAATTCCAGCTTTCCCCAAAGACTTCTGTTTCCCACTGCAGTGCACACCTACAAAGCTTATTACTCGATATATATACATTGCCCATACACAAATGACGGCTGACAAATGGGTAGCGATAGGTCTGCATGTGAG
This sequence comes from Athene cunicularia, assembly GCF_003259725.1. NCBI lineage: Eukaryota > Metazoa > Chordata > Aves > Strigiformes > Strigidae > Athene > Athene cunicularia. Next base: position 14,908,433 of record NW_020799107.1, on the reverse strand, counting down.
ATCAAGGACCAGCACTTAGGCACTGAACCTAAGGGGATGGAGAGAGAAAAAAGCAAAAAAGCTACCTGCTGTGCTGAGCATGGATGCTGCAGCTCTCATGGCAGGATGCTGCAGCTCTCATGGCAGGGACCAGAACTTGCTTGAAGCTGGTTTTAGCAGGTTGCTCAGGAATGATTTTTTATTGCAGTTCTGGCTGAAACACATTGTGTGCTACCCAGCTCACAGACCATTCAATGTTCAGCAAATCTTCTTGTAAAAGAATAAAATAAAATAAAATAAAGGAGGCATCTGAAGCAAAAATATAAGTGGATAACACACTTAAAAGATATATATATATATATATATATATATATATATATATACACACATATATATATATATACACATATATATCTGGTTGAACAATGGAAGAACAGTTCCAGTTCATGCAAGTCAGACCCAGGACTTGTGAATGGTGCCAGGGGCAGTGGAAGTGGTGGCGTGTGGATGGACAGGAGCCACATGGGAAGCTGGAAGTTGCCAGCTCCTCCATAAATTTTTTCAAGGTTTTATCATATGAAATATTGCATGCCAGGAAAGGTACATAGCTCACTGTTTGGTACCTCTTCTTCCCTCTCATATTTTTCTGCCTCATTTGCCATATGAGCATCCCTTCTCAGTCCCCCTACCCAGCTGGCAGGTTACCTGCGATGTGGAGTGGATTTGAGCAAGGACAGAGAAGCCAATCTGCAGGCAAAGAGTGGAGCCGCACACCAGTACTCCCTATTCAAGTGGAAGCCCAGAACAATCAGGCCCTTAATGTGTTACAATTCATTTGACTATCCACATTTTTTGACTTTCTGTAAATAATGTGTTAAATGGATAAAGAAGATACCATTTTTCCTTCTTTCCCCTGAGTTACTGATAACAAGACAAGTTCCTTCCCTTACAGTTTGTGCAAAAAAAAAAAAAAAAAAAAGTGCCAAAATCTCTTTCTCTCTCTCTCTCTCTTTCTCTCTCTCTCTTTTTTTAAAGCATTGCCCTTTTCAAAACAAGGGGAAATTCAGTATAGTTTCAGTGCCACAGTGATCAAACAGTGTCACATCACTATGGCAATTGCTGCCCAGGCCAGGAATACAGATCAGCTTTAATTGTGCAACGCCTTATTGCTGGTGCATGTCAATCAGAACCTATGAATTGAGAAAAATTTGCTCTGTTCATTCTGTTAAATGATGTATCCAATTAAACCTGTTAGAATTCATGATCTTCAGTCAAGGTTAAATGAAAGTAGTTACTCCTGTCAGCTAGGTGATTAAATGCTGCCTACATCAGGCACATTTATGTGCAAAATTAAAATTTTGGTATAAAGCATGAATCTTTATGCATGCCAGTTAATTATCTTGCGGTTCCTCCATTTATTAAATGCCCACTGCATTTCTTCTTAATCATCAGCTTCCTTTCAAAACTTATTTCACACTCTACATTATACCAAATTTCAATGTTTAAAATGAAATGCTTTCTCAATGAAAACTTCCTCTTTTCAAGGGTTTGGCTGTTGCTATGTTACTAAAGATGGCCATTAACAGTTTTTTTGAGTCATTATGCAGAAGGTCTATTTGTGTTGTTTTGTTCAGTTCTGAGAGAGCGTGATAGGAATCCCTCGAGTTGCTACTGCTGGGCAGTTCCTCCTTCCCAGACCTATTTGAGTTCTGCTGCACATCAGCCAACTTCAGCACATGACAGGGCAGCAGTAAAACTAACTGTGGTTGTGCTGCTTCTGCTTTCTTGCACAAGAATGGAAGGACCACAGGGCGTGTGCACCACAGCTGCCGGGCCCGTGCTCCCCACTGTCCGCGGCAGCGGGGCCAGCAAATTGGGGCTGGACCTGCAGGTACCAGAGACCCCACAGCCTCCAGGCAGGGCACCACTGATGCCCTACACTGAGGGCTCAGAGGCTTGGCCCCCATCCTCCTGTCAGTCTTCAGAGCTGTATCTATATTCCCTTTGGTTTTGGCAACATGATGTGTCCTGTTCGCCCTAGGCAGCTACCATATTGCAGTATCATATTTTAATTAGAAGAAAAATTATGTGTTGCATGCTTGAATTAAATTAAATTGCATATTTATATTTATAAGACACAGTATTGGCAGGATTTAAATGCTATATGAATTGAAGAATCAGAATACAGGTGTATTATAGTGATTTGTAGCTGAAACATTTGCTAGAAATACATACAAAGCAATACCAAATACTAATTTAATACCCTAAGACAACGTTCTGTGCTCTTACAAGCAGTTTCACATATTCCATCTAAGCATTTATCCCCTTTCATTATGAAAGGTATTAAGAACCTTTGTTACAAACAAGTAACATAAAAAATATCTCATACCACTTCATGACTACTAATGAATAATATTTAAAACAAACTAGGAAATAAACTAATGTAACACATTCTAGTGTTATACTAGTACTATAAATATGCACAAGGTTGTTATTAAAGATAAATGCACACAATAATTTTCTACTTGTAGGTTTTACAGGTATGATTTTGAATCATACAGTATTTCTTAAAACACATCACGAGGATGGAAACCAACAGGAAGACTGACTGGCAGCGATTCCTTGGGATCAACATGTGATGTCTCTCTCCATCTATCTTTGAGGGCCCACATAAATTATATTGTGGTAGTGTGAACCTTCAGGATCGGTGATGTGATTAACTTGTTCAGGGTCACAACAGGCAGTGTCTGTCCGTACAGATTTTACACCTGTGGCATTGCCATACAGTGGCCGCCCTTGCAGAGGCCCCGCAGATGCCAGTGGTGCTCTGCCATCGTGGGCAGGAGGGCTGTGGCAGCTCACCTTCAGCCTCATGTTTCGGAGGGGCAGCCTGTTTTCTCCTTACCGTGTATGCCTTTCACAGTGTCCAAAGTTCAGAGATCTGTTTCGCAGCATGCGAAGGTGCGGATGTCACGCAGAGGACTGTGCCCGGCCCGTGAGCCTGCCTGGGAACGCAGGGCACGGCAAGCGGCGGTGGCTGCTCCAGCCTTCCCTTCCCCGCTGTCAGTGGCCTCCGCTCCGGCCCCCGGGAAGCAGCAGCAGACAAAAGACCCCTCCTCTCCTGCTCCCCTATCAGCTTCAAATAATGGACTTCTTCCTGGCCGCTGTGGAGAAAAACGAGATTTTTTTTTTCTTTTTTGTTCAGCAAATATAAGCTGCAAGTTAAAGACCAATATCTTTAGATACCCCAACAAAAGAGGAAAAAAGGGAATCTTCACACTCACAGAGAATAATTCCTTGAGGACTCGCAGGAGACAGCGACGCACCAGGGAAGGTAGTTGGAGAATAAGCCTCTTTGCAGGTTTCTGGAATGTCTATTGTTGAACTGTTTCAACTCACTTGAACCATCTAGAACACACATTTAATTCCTACTCTTCTTTCTCTACATGTTCTTACTATCACTCCAGTCCTCCAAAACCAGACATCATAAACTGTGAAACCCAGGCCCCATGTGCCTTAATGTTACCCCATGAAACAGTACTGGCAGGACAATTTACTTCTGCTCAGAGCAATTTCCCCATCTTAAAATTGTGATTGTTAGGTTAACATCCCATTGAGATGAGAGAAGAAAAGAGCTGCAGTTTCAGGTTGTGTCTAAAATTTTAAGGAAGGCAAGCTGCACTGATTTATCATTGGCATACAGTTTTATATATGTAGAGCAAAAAACCTTCTTTTTAGTGGCAGGTTAAATTGTGCAGAAACTGACTGACACTGATAAGGCAAACACTGCAGTCCGCTTAAACAGGCTGAGAGTTGCACATCAAAGACTGCCTGGCCACAAGAATATAAGTGTGTACACACACACTTGCTAGTGATTTCACAAGCAATCGTGTCTTTGATGCACATATAAAGCAATATTAAAAAAAATTGGCAATAAAATTGGAATTACATATTTTTAGTAGATAGATTTACAAATAATTTGTGGTTTAGATTATAGTCATTTTCGGGAAACTTACTTGGAAAGTAATTAAGCGTATTTTATCCATTAATTAGTATTTTTTTGTTTTGCATTGTGCTACTGAAAGAAAACTAAAAACTATGGAATGGAAGGATTTTATTTTTTTTTTACTGAATATTGTAAATGAATAGAACAAGGGTTGTTAATGTTTGTCATTTTCCTTATCTGTACACATGAATATGTTATATGCTCATTTACATTGCAAATAGAACATCAGAATGATCATTGCAAACTGAAATATACTGTACATTTCATTTCTTAATTTCTTAGAAAATACCACTGACTAAAATAATCAATTGCTAGTATACTTGTACTAAAGCTATGTAACAATGAAAATTGAATTAATTAATAGTGTCCATCCACAATAAAGCAGGCAACATACTCTGGAGGGTCATTATTATTCACTGCTGAAACAAAGTCAGCCCATTGGGCCCTGAACCATGACTGGGCAATTGTGCAAGGCACTGTACAAACATTTAGTCACCCTGTTTCTTGCACACCACTCCTCCAACTTCCTCACCTTTAATGAAACAAAATGAAGGCAGAGACGAGATTTGACATCAGCGACTAAATATTGAAGATGGCAAAGAACTATTTGAGATAAAGGACAAGGTTGTCACAAGAACATGTATAAAATGGCTGTGAATATATTTAGAGTGAATAATTAGGAGGTTTCTATCCCTCTGAGCAGTGAGGTTCTGGAGTAGCATTCCTATAGGAGCCATGGGGCACAAGGACCCTCCCAAGGGTTAAGGAGAAATTCACTCTGTCTGGGGAAGGGTTTATAGTCTTTAGTTTTCTGTCTATTACTCTGTGTTTACTTTGCAAAGTACAGTGGTGTCACCTTCTCATTTGGCCCTAGAGACTTCAAAATTGTATTAATTAATTAAAAAATACCGGGAGAGTGCCTAGCCCAAAAAAATTTTTTTCATCATAGAAAACAGAACCAAAGGAAAAAAGAGCTGTAAGAGCAGGAATCAACTCTGAGCTTAGACATTTGAAGGTACAGTAAAAAAACTACTCAAGATGGAAGGAGGATTGGTACTCTTCACATAACGATGAGGCTCTGTTGGCCTGAAAATAAAAAATATGTAGAATAAATACACAGGAATAAAACCATAGAATGAATATATAACAGGAAGGTAAACCGCACCCTTCTGAACTGAGTGGAACTGATGCCCACATATACTTGGTTTTACTGCGAATGCAACACCAGGTCATATCCTGAAAAGCCTTACTTATGCAAGTAATCCCACTAAAATCAATGGGAACCCATGACTGTAATGACTGCTTCCTTGTCTCCGCTAGGGATTGCAAGGTCAAGTCCATTTTCTGTGCAATATTGGATGAATGCTAGAAAATCAATATCTCTATTGAGACAACTTCTTTTGGAGTAAAAATAAACCTGAATCATTTTGAGTTCAAATGTTCATTGTTCCCGGGTGTTTTTATAAATTCCTTTTGAAAGCAAAATGGTCAAATCAAAATGGAGTGAAATGCTCACCTTTTTGGTGTGTTTTACAGCTTGTTGTTATAACTAGCTTTATAATGCCATAAAGGTTAAAGGCAACTTCATAGTTTCTTTGTATTTATCCTCTATCAGTTAAAATAGTCATAAGCACAAGGTCACCGTTTTATAATATTTTTGGTTTTGCAATTTCCTCTATTCAAATGACTCAGGACTGAGGGATGGGTGGTAGGAAAGAGAATGACAGTGTCTGATGTCTAAGGAATTTTGCTATATTATGGAAAATCTTTGGTCTTTTTGCCATAGCAAATTCAAAGGAAGGAGTTTCTTTTTTAATAAAAAGATTTCAGGGCAGTCATAGAAATATATCTCATGTTGTGGAGCATTGCTTTGGCACCATGGGAAAAAAAAATCACACAATTCTTTTCACATTACAGGTTATTACTGTACTTCAGTCATTATGGAGCAATTTCAACCATCATTTTGTTTAAAATGCCTAAACTTAGCTTGGTATTTTTATTCTTAGCTTGTCACTAATCTATAATTACACCTACTTGTAATTGTGTCCAAACTGAATTTTCATACTGAAATGTGTTAAATCCCTGTGTTTGGTTGCCTTATACTTCACTTGTGGTGGGTCAAAAGGAAATTATGGTTAATCCAAAGCATACAAATAAACTATTTTAAGGATTTTCTAATAGCTTCGGGTTGTTTTGCAGCAATGGCAAGCCCTTGTTGGCTTGAATAAAAGTTTAAGAGCCATTTCATGATGTTGGAGATGTGATCAGCTTTATGACTGGCATGAACAGTAGACTGCGGTAGAATTCAAACAGTGGTTACAAAAAGGTCATCTCACAGAAAATAACATCTAATTCCTTTGACCTTGATTATTATAAAAATACTTTAGAAATGTAAAGTATACCAGTTAAGAGGCTAATGAATAATAATTCGTGTGCTTTCTCTCAGGGACAGTTTCTTAAAATTTTGAGAAAAATACATCCCAAATCCATTTTGCATCCACAGAATCCTTGACCTGAAGCATTCGGCTGAGCCAGCTCCAATATTTTTCCCAATGAAATTTATTTGCCAAGTATTAATGGAAGGATCATTTCTCTTTTAAGTTCAGCTTAATGGAAATGTTGGATGATCAAGAAATAGAACTGTTTTGATGCCCAGGGCTGAGCTAGGGCGACTGTGTTGTTCCTGGGACAAATAGAAAGGTATGAACTTACCCTAGGATTCAAGCTCAGCTGGATTTATTGGCATGCTGGGGAGCAAATCCAAGGATGTGTTCAGTGCTCTCCCTTTTACCCACCTCTGCACAGCTTGTTTCCCACATGCTGTGTGACACATTAGCCATAACTTCTTACACTCTTGCATCACTGAACAAGTGACTGTAGTTTGGCTCTATGACTGCTAACGTTACTGACAAAGTAATGCTCCACAGAGTATAACAGTAAATGGTTGTAACACATATTTACCTAATAATGTACACTTTTAAGATACACCATGTTTGTATTGTTTTCAGAGCTGTATGACTCACATAACACGTTTACTAGCACATACATTCTTAATACTACGCAAAAAAAGGGACTTGAAAATCCAGAACAACTGGGACCATTAAAACCTCACACAAGCACAGCACAATACTACAGCAAGCGGTCGCCAGTGTCTTCATTGTGCGCCCTGATTTACTTCATTACCAGGTTGCTATATTATTAATGCAAAAAAAGCTGACCCAGAACCCAAAGCAGTGGACGACACCATACAGTCTGTTTTTTACCTAACCATGCTGCCTACAGTGTAAGAATAAAAATATTTCAGTTCTTGGAAAAGTATAAAAATTAGGCATCAAAACAGGTCAGATACTTACATATATCTTTTTGATGTGCACATATGATAGGAGAGCAGATTGATAAAGGACAGAAGAAATGCTAAATATGCACCATGACAAACAGTGAAAAATTAAGTAGTGTAACTAACATTAATTACACTCTAGTAAGATGAATAGGCTGCTCATCATTAATGAGAATGTACACCTTTGTCTAAGTTTCACATCTACCTGTGATAAATGTGCTAATGGCGATAAAATACATCATAGTAACATTTGAATTAACAGCACACTAATAGATTGACATACAAGTATGAATAAAGCATTTAATCATAAACATTGTACCACACCTAACAACAAATTTTCTTTTTTGCATGTATATCAAGCAAAATGGATAAACATTACAATCTTATTATAGTTTCTGCTGAGATAATCTAATGGTATTACCTCATACTATCCCAGTATTTGTAATCTAGATTATTAGATACTTACACATTGTTTTTTTGAGACATTCAGGCAGCTTAATTAAACATTAAGGGGGATTTCTGAATAGAAAGGGTGGGGCTTGATCTCAGTATAAACTACCCACTGACTCTCTTGCCCATGTGGCAGGGATAGAATATTCAAGCAATCTTCATGATGAGTTGACTCCAATGCCTATTAAAGGATTGACTTTAATTTATGCTTAGTGAAAATCAAAGCAAGCCCACTAGTTACAGTGCTTATCTGTAATTTTAGTAGACTTTCTCTCCTGTGTTTCCAGTGCCTTTTTACTGGCAGAGAGGCACAGGGGTGACTCATAGAACCATGGAATGGTGTGGGTTGGAAGGGACCTTAAAGATCACCTAGTTCCAACCCCCTGCCATGGGCAGGGACACCTTCCACTAGCCCAGGTTGCTCAAAGCCCTGCCCAACCTGGCCTTGAACACTGCCAGGGAGGGGGCAGCCACAGCTGCTCTGGGCAACCTCTGCCAGGGCCTCACCACAGTAAAGAATTTAATCCTTATATCTCATCTAAATCTTCCCTCTTTCAGTTTAAAACCGTTACCCCTTGTCCTGTGACTACCTGATGAAGAGTCCCTCCCCATCTTTACTGTAGCCCCCTTTAAGTACTGGAAGGCCACTGTAAGGTCTCCCCAGAGCCTGCTTTTCTCCAGGCTGAACAAATGCAACTCAGTCTGTCCTCATAAAGGATGTGCTCCCGTCCCATGATCATCTTCCTGGCCCTCCTCTAGTCCACCTTGCAACATAGCTATGTTACCTAATGCCACCACTGAGAAAGCACAGGGAAATGCTTGTGCTCTGTTACGGGGTCTCAGCTGGGGATAAGAAGATACTCACAGCTGAAGAGCTATAAGAGGCAGCTGGAAGTGAAAATTCATTACATTGCTCCAGGCAGATTCACAGGACAACATCTCATTGTTGTCCCTCGGTAGAAGAGACTTTGGTTCTTTGCTTGACAAGTGATGTATATTGGGCATGGAGCCAGAGTGCACAGGCACTAAGCGGCACAAGCTTTCCTCCTCACCTGGGGCCAAAGCTCTAGGCATGGCTGAGAAGGTAGAGGGCTGGATTTCACTGCTCATCTTCTGTCATACACCCTTCCCAAAATCTCCACGTCAATGAAGAGCTTGACAGGCAGTGATGAGAAAGCAGAGGGAAGAGGAAGAACAAGAGGAACCTGCAGACTCACTAGTAGCAAGTAGGGCTCTGCTACAGGTAAAACTAACAAATGGTATAAAGAGCAGCTGTAACTCAAAGACCAAACATTGTGAATTAGTTAAACATTGCCAAGAGGCTTAATGCTTTAGCCTAATAGATTCCTGAAGACCATTTAAACAGTGCAAGCTCATCAGCATATTTTTAATGCAACTAAGCAGATGGTTTAAAATACTTTAATTACTGCCAGGGCTCACCTAGGCTGTACAGTAGATGACACTGGACTTGTGCAGTGCCCGTTATAAAATCCTAAGAGACAGTATACAAGCAATGTACACCACTCAAGCACAATTCGCCCATCTGCATGGACCACAGAAAGGCTCTGAAAAGGTCAGCAGGCCTATGGACACAAGTGAAAAATCGCACCTGCTGCCATTCCTGTAAACTGCACTGTGCCAAGACAACTTGTGCTGGTTATCTGCTGGGGAAAGCTATAGCAGCATCCCAGGGGAAGGAAGTCACCACATGCAGACCTAGGCACGCACACGTGTCCAAAGCACTTCAGTCTAGCTTTCCTCTTTTATCTAAACTGGCAGATCTCTCCAGGAAAACTGGAAGTCTTGGAAACTAATGTAGGGATTTCAAACTCCTTATATGCTTTATACTATTACTAAAGCACAAGCAGGCAAGTCAGCAATATAATACACTACGACTGCACTGGTAGCTGCTTTACTCACACTGAAAACATGTATTTTATTCTTTTTTTGGTTACATTAAATGGTACATTACCCTAGTGCTGTTTTCCTTTGCATTCCAACTGGCAACTTATTGATTAGGGGAACACTTCTGAGCTTCTCCCTTCCATGCAATAATCTTTATAATTTCAGATTTCTAAATGCTAAAAGTGCACTAATGCAAGTGGGAAGAGTTTCCTCTGCTATTTCACATACTTAAGGAGATGTTATCGATTCATATGCTCTGCTCTGGAATTACTTTGCAAGGGCTATAAGTATTATTATTTTCATTTTAGCAAGCAGGAAAATGGCACACAGATTGTCCAAGGTCACCCTGCAGATCAGTGAGAGAACCGGGATTAAATTCAGATCTTCTGGGTCCCTGTGCAGAGACTATTCTACTGAGCTATTTTTGGAAGGTCAGAACCCTCCAAATGAAGCATGGCCATGATACACAACCTATTCTCACAGCATCTTCAAAACACTTTTTCTCTAGGACCTTTTAATGGCTATAAGCATGAAATGAGTTCTTTGCATTAACAAAAGAAGAGCTGAAAGAAGAAAAAATTTAAAATTTTGAGCTGAAGAAATTTACACCAGTTTAACTCCTACCTTCTGGACTCTAATGTTGTTAACAACCAGAGCACTGTGTGCAGCAGCAGCTGAAATTTTGCTTGCACAAATTTTTAATTGAACTTTGGGTCATGGAGATAATCTTCTTTTACAGTTTTAACAAAAACTGCAGAAATGTATTCCTTGTCAAAATTAATATGCTTTTGCAGAAATCCGTCTACTTAAAGAAAAAAAAAAAAAAAGATGTGTGAAGTTTTACTAATCAGGTAATAAAATCCAAAGCTCATGGAAATTTCAACGTGACACAAAAATACTAGCTTGGTAAATTGTGGGTCACTACCAGTGATAGTAAAAAATGGTTCAAATCTGCTTTTCATATACATTTGAATGTTTGGATATTTCTTCTGACACTAAATCTGTTCTTCTTTCCAAATCTTCCCTTTACTGAAATTTACTGTGACCTGAAAATACAAGTCTTTCTTTACCAATAAACTGTCTCCCGCTCTTTTTCCACATCTCCCTCACATAACCGCAGTATCCTGAGGTCTAACTAGTGAAACCTAAAAAATGTATTAATACAGAGAAAATTAAATAAGTGACCTCACATACATAGAAAGCAAAATATAGTTCACATATTTAATTATTTGTTATGTTTGTTAAAAAGAAAAATGTAATTACAAATACTAAAGAAAAACCTGGAGGAATATTGCAGTTTTACTTCAGTAAGACTGTCAATATATAGCATAAAACACTCAGTTCTGGCCTTTACTTTCATGAGCAACTCCCACTGACGTCAGTATGTTCAGACTGACTGTGAGATATTATTTTCCTATGGCTCCTATTGCTATTTTCAAAAGGATAATGCTGTTTTTTTAAGCCTACAGTTCTGAGTACCTTTAGTATTAGGCATGACCTTTCTATGCAGGCTTGTTCTCTGATCTCAACAAGTCTTCTGGGTAATCTAGCAGTTTTCTAACAACAGCCTCATAAGGAAAAATAACAAAGCTTTCGTTACACATGCAAACTATGCAAATATTGTATATCTCAATAATATGTTTTGCAATCACTGTTTTAAATGTCTGTGATCCTAGGGATATGTTAGCAGTTCCGGGATATGGGAAACAACTCATCTCTGGAGACAAACATTATTTAATTGGACTAATGACTGATTTACCAACATGAACTCCACTTGAAACGTGCAGTAATTTACTTATTTTATTCACCAGGGACTGTTGTTTTTCTGAAATAGATCAGTAAGAAACCACAGTAACAAAATAATTTAGATGCATTACTTTGCAGAAATGTAACTTTTAAATGTTTAATCTAAATGAGGTTTTAACTCCAGTGGGTCAATCATTAACTTAATTTTAAGTGATAACTTGATTTGTCTTATTTTCTTCATTGATCAATAGATCAGACTGGGTCTTGCAAGTAGTGGCATGAATAATCCCTGGGATAGAACTGATTACAAAACTATTAATGATTAAAAACTCAGGATAAACTAAAACTCCATCTATGCAGTTATCAAGATATGATCTTCGTCATAGGGTTCCCTGACATGCTTTGTATTTCAACATGGGACTTCTGCAGAAGGATGTGTGGGCTACTTTTAGCATTCTGGAAGACAGCTGAAAAACCCACGCCCCTTTGAGGCTTTCAGCAGTTTTATGGTCAGCTATGATGGCCAATTATTTTACTTCTTAATTTCAGTATGCTGTTAATTTGTATAGCCATCAATAAATTTCCAGTCACTCCTTTTATTGGAAGACTGGGGTTATATTCTCAAAGATATGGATAGTCACGTCTGTAGAGGTTGAAACCTAAACATGTGTGTTTAGGTTTCACACCCCTGTCTCAGTTTTAAATCAGTAAGGACCAGTATCGTAAGCCTTCGATTTTCCATAGCACCAAGAGGGACAAAGCAATCTGCAAAGTGTGTATCAGTATCTTCAACTCAGAACTGCCAACCATGTTTTTGTAATGACTATCCTTTACACCACCAAACTAAAGAGAGGCATAGCTGGTATGCTTACTTCCTAATCCAGAACATAATTTTGCAGTCTAATATGATGGGAAGTGTGTCTTTTTCCTGATGCACATTTTGAACTCTTTTGATTTATACTTTTCAATCATTTAACTTTAGATAACCTTAGCTAGGCAGTGCATAACTAGAGAAAAGCACAGAGACTGGAGGCTGGAGCACAGCCTTGACACTAAGTCTGCTATACTATGATTGTAGTATTGCTACTGGGGACTGTCACAACACCACTCACAATAACTGCTACTTCACCCACATGAAGGCCTCCAGTGCATCATCTAGTCTTGCTCTCAGCCTAACCCGTCAGCAGGGGTTATGCAGTTACACTGCTCCTGGCAGTTAGAAAAGAAATCCACAATATTTTTCCTCCCATGAAAGCTTCTAAAAATGTTTGCACTTTCCCTTTACAATTCTTTACAATTCCAGGAAAGTTAACATCTGTATGTTAAGATCCATTTAGCATTAACAAAAAAACCCAAAACAAAACAAAACCAACTTTTTCTCTCTATAATTAACAGCTATTGATATATAACAACTGTAAGGTTTTGGAACCTCACTGTGTATTCATATCATCAAGGTATCTCATCAAAGCTACTACAGAATGACTGAGGTTTGGAAGCTTACACAGAACAGGTAGGATTCAATCTACCCATGGTATCCCATAAAGCAAGGCTTCAACTTTAAAATGTGCTGGTGCTTAACTCAGAGCAAGCCTCAGAGCTTGGGAGAGTTGCAAAGGATGCAATGTTGAAACTGAACCTTTGGTGTCTGACACTATCGGGTACAGGAAATTCATCAGCATGATAAGTGTTCCCCTCACGCAGTATCAATAGCCATCTTTCTTACATGATATGAAATTAATCCTTCACTTGAAGACACTTTCTCTTGGTCACTATATCTTATTTCTTGGTGACAAACGGACAGGATGTGCTACAGAGGAATCCAGCACAAAGGAGATGAGGCAATGTAAACAGGCATGCTGTAAACCTCCCTCTTTGGCACTCCAGTACTGCTGTCACCAGCTGCTCAGCAGAATGATAAAATATTTCCCAGGCATCAAGCAAACCAAACAGGAGCTTTTTTCTCTTTTCACACATGGGCATTATTTGGGAATTGCAGGCCTCCAAGGCATGGCAAGGACAGGATACACTCTAGAGAAGGTGTTGGCTCCTCTTATGACTGCATACCTAAAGTACATTAGAGCAAGCAAGGCTGAACATTCTGCGTTTTCAGTCTGTGGTTGTCTGACGTAGTCCCATCCAAACAAGCCTGATAATGACAGCCCTCTCAAGAGCTGTCAGAGTTGCATTAATAGTACACATTAGACTGAAATTTCTGAAGCTTCTTTGGAGAAAGATTTTCTGTGGCACCCATCTGGGGAATCTGGGTTTTTGACATACATCTTGCAGCCTTTATGTTTCCTAAAAACATACTGACATTTAAGAAGTGTATTCTTTGGCAATGTTTAAATACGTCACATTTTGCAGAAATAAGATGGCAAAGGGGCTTGCAATTAACTTGGGAACATTTTTGGAATTTGACAAGCTCCTGCCATTTCTGTGATCTTTGATATTTTCTTGAAATATCACTAGAAAACCTATGCCTAGCAAGAAAACCTCATTTAGTTGGACTGTTCAAATAAATCGCATTTCTTAAATGTGCTTACATCACTTTTTCAATTACCTTCTCCAGGTATATCTTTGCAGTTTTCCTCTGGACTCTTCCCCCTGGAGACATAAGGCCCCATGGTGCTGTGTCACATTGATTACACCTCGAGTAGGTTCATGAAATTTCTCAGCTCCCATCAGGTTTACCTAAAAGCTGACAAGGTTACAAAGCTCAGTTGTAAGAAGTATAGATCCAAAACTTACAACCAGGGGAGAAAATTGTAATTGTTATACTGCACAGCAAGAAAGAGAAACACATCATTGTATTTAAAACATTTAAGGCATCATTTTCTGCATTAAGAGCAGGGCCAGCTTTAGCAGGGTCATCTTCAGACTCTTGTTGCTGTTTCATAACTTTTGCTTGACTAGCAACAACCTGGAAAATATCACACCTCCATTTTCACACCCACTGCATTTGTGCTGCATGGCAAACAATGATTAGAAGCAAATGTATTTACAGCCCAATGAAACCAATATATTTACAACCTAGTCCAGCTCAGGAAACCCCTCAACTTCAAATTGAATTGCACAGGTGCAAATGACAGCCTATTTAACACTTGATTTAAATTTCAAGGTTTTACAAATTAAAGAGGCTTATTATATATGCCATACTTCTAGCTCTGAAGGATAACATTTCTATATAAAAGCTACAAGATTTGTGAGTATTCTATGCAGTTAAATAAAAATATAATTTTGACATCTTAAAATTTAAGCATTGTCATTCTAGGAAAAAGAGTCAGTCACAAGTATGATGAATTTGTATATTTGCAAATGAACAGGTTATTTGTTAATGCAATAAGGCAAGTATGTGAAATCTGTGACATACTGCCTCCTCTAATATTTTGCATCTCTTATTTCCATTAACACTCAGTGAATACGCAATCTGAAATCATAGAGAATTGCTATGAGGATGACTGTCACCAGCATCAGTAATGCCTACAAATGCCTGGCATTTCAATCAAAAGGAATGCATGCACTGGACAGAATGGACCAATGAGAATTGACTCCCAACCAGATGCTGTGCCAAATCACTTGAATTTATGCCCAGTGGCAATTGTGCAATAGTTGGAAGTTTGGATGCACATCCCTCATTGTGAGTATGGTCATACTAAAAAGGCTGAATTAAATCAATACAAAGCTGCTTTCAGTTGGATGTGAAGGCTAACAGAAATGTGTTCTAGTTCAAAGCAGAGGAGCAGACGGTGACACTTGTTACTAAACACTAGCTGGCAAACATGACACAAAGAAAAGACCTGAGGCAGCAGTCTCCATGTCAATGGGATGTGTATCACTAATGGAGGAAATCGAGAAGGTACTCTATTTTCTAGATTCCTCAACTTTCCTGGCAGCAAAAGTGGGGGGTGGTGGGGCGCAGTATGAGAGTGTAGAGAAGCCATATGCTCTACTCTCTGCTTTACCTTTAATGTAAAGAGAGAAGACATTGCTGGGATCTTTGGACAAACACATAAAAAAGTAACGGGTACAGAATCTTCTGTAAATCAGTCCAAAGAAACAGATTTTGACAGTACAACATTTCTTTTAAATTACTTACCAGGTGCTTTATTTGGGGTGCAAAGCTAAGGACCTCTCCTTGACCTCATATATCTGATACAGAGGTAGAGTTACCATTGCACCCATTTCTTAAGCCATGGGGGAAGAGAACAGATTATCTTATTTGGAAGTGAAGCCTTAAAATTAAACAGATCCACATTACTCAAACAGTAGAAATTCCCAATAAAATGTGCCTACTCCACACATTGCCTAACCCTGTCACCAGGCCAGCTTTGAACTTAATGCTCCCATTTCCACCGCTGCTCTGAGCAGCCACCACCTCACAGACAGAGAACCACTGGAGAACATGGACAGAGGATGAAAGAACTGGTCCTGCAACTCCCCTCCCAGGTGGATACAGCTTGAGCTATACCAGTGTGAATGAATAAATCACCACATATACATATGTATGTACGTGTAGATGTAAATATTATATTTAGGTTTATATATACACTGGTATATTTATATTGCCATCATACAAGACATCAGCTCAGTTCCACTTTATGTGGATCTTTATAGATGTATGTATATTCTGCTCTTCATTGTCATCTGCAATGATTTTTCCTTTACCAAGTTTTTCTGTACACTGTCCTATTTTGTCAGTTTGTGCCTTGGTGTCTTTGTTTCTCTGATGAAGTTCTCTCTCGCTCAAACAGCAAGCTTAGAGCTCAGCTCTTCCACCTAAATTATTGCAGAAGAGAATTGGTAATTAAGTTTTAACAAGATTTAAATGATATTAAAAACAGACAGTTAAAAGGAAACACTGCCTTGGGCTTTATTGTAAATTTGTATAATTATTTTTAGTCCTCTGGAGGATGCATGATTATGTTTCTGTATTTATAAAAATACTGCCCTGGAGGCACCAAAATGAATTTTATAGTCCACTGATCTGCACACTAATATTAGTCTTGTGGTGTCAAACGTATTTTTTAGCAAATAAATGTCCATGACAATTATCAAAATTTCCAAATAATTTTATAATATTCTTGACCTGGTTTAATTAATTAATTTTAAAAAGGTATGCTGTAAAGACAAAGTAAGAAAACCAGTACATCACAGTGACAAACATGCAGGAAAGGGATGAACCAATTGAACAAAACAAAACATGTATGGATATTTAACAGTTTTGGATTATAACAGTTTTGCTAAGTAAGTGTTAAGTAAAGACTCAGAGACTGATCCAAAGCTCTTTGAAGACACTTGGGCTGAAGATTTTTAACAAAACATTTGCCTTCCTACAAAAACATAATCACTGTGAAAGATCCTTCTCTTTATCAGGTGTCCTTAGATACTTTTCAGAATGAGAATAAAAATCAAGAATAAATTAAATTATTTGCTACAGCCCAAAATCACAATCAGAGCCTGGAACCGTAATGTCCATAGTTTGTACCATCAGTATAGTGAAGGCTCTGGTTTAATGGTGGAAGATCATGGAGGCAGAGCCATCTCTTCTATGCTGCTACACAGAGGAAATAATAGTTAGGTTAAGATTTGTTGTTCTCATTTATGGATCTAGCCTGTAAAATCCTAATAGGTTCACAGCTGGTTTTATCCCTTATTTGTCTTGCATTTCATAATTTTTAAGAGGTGTTTTCAAAGCCAGAAGTCCTACTCCTACAGTGCTAGTAAAAGGTATAGGCTTTTGGAGCTTGTCTAGATAACAGTAGAATAACAATAACGATATTGTACTAGTTCAGGATCCAGTCCTGTTATGTATCTGTTGAGAAAACTCTTACCAGCAATCAGTCAAAAGACAATGAATTCAATGGGAATACATGGATGCAAAAATTACAATGATAGTTAGTAGTAATCCATTTTGTTATCAAGATAAATTCATTGGCCTTGTAGTTTATCTCCCTATGGAACTAATGTATTGTCAGCTGAAATAATGTGTTATCATCAGTGCAATAATTATCACTGTAATACTCTTAAATAATTATGAGGATTAGAAACTTCTCATATTATCCAAGTTTCTGAGGAGAGCTAAATAAAAATTTTGTGATTTTTCCACACACAGACTGGAGATGAGATGCTGCTTGTGTGCCAAAAATTAAAAGAGGAAGGGACATCTCAGTATCTAATAGTAGAAGCTAAGGTGAATTTTACAAAAACAGTTGAGTGTCAGTCAACTGCTGACTCAGGGCAACATTTGTTAGGCCATAAATGAGCTGATTACATGTTCAGAACTACAATTTCCATGAAGATTCATTCAAGGAGATATTAATGATCCTTATTTTAACTGTGACAAAATGGTGTCAGAGAGGGAATGTTACCTGACACTCTCCACTGGTCCCATGCAAATATAGCTCCTGATATGTGAACTTTTGCCCCAATCTACACGTTAGCCAGAAGATTTAAAAGAAAAGCAAAAATACTTTAAAAATAAAAGTAAAATAAAAGATGAGCAGTCAAGACTGAGTAAAATGTTTCTGTGATGCTTCAAGGCTGATTGCCAATCATGTATATAACCTTGGGGATGAAATGAAGTGGTCTGAAAAAGCAAGCACAGAAAATTCTTGTGGTTCTTTTTTTTAAATTAAGAAATCTGTGGGTTATTGAGATCATTTGCACTTGGAATTTTGTACCCACAATCAACTGCAGGAAATAAATTACAGATGGTATTCTACAGAACTTGCTCTTGCAAAGTGCTAAGCATAGGCTTTGAGATGAAAGGCAGGCAGGGGCTGAAAACACACAGCTCCTTGGAGTACCAAAGATGAAGAGAATAAGTGACGGTGCTGGCAATGGATCAGATATGAGCACACAATCACTGTTCTGCAGGGTAAGTCACAGCACATAGCACAATATTTATGCTAGCCTTGTGGTGGCTATGTAAGGATAGGCTGGGATACTACCTCATCCAGTATGGAGCCTGCCAGGCAAAGCTTCTCTTCAAAATGCTTTGATTAAATTTGACCTAGCAGAGAGAGTTGTACTGGTATGGACCTTTGTATGCATGAGGCTGGAATATTTTTGACTCACAATCACATGCCAAAACCCCATATTTAATGTCTTGTAGTCCTATGATTTGTAATATCTGACTACAGACAGAAAAGTATACTTACTGTTAGTAAAATATACTTAGTCTTTGTTTGCAGTGTAAGTCTTCCATACAAAAAGAGTAAAGTTTGAGGGCAGGACCTATTTATCTTAAAGGGTTTCCAAAGATATAATGAGGTTTATACATGCAAATTTATAAACAATACTGCATTTAACAAACTAGAAGTATTTGGAAGAGCTACTAGTAGAGACACAGCTCATAATTTAAAAAAGTAATTTTACAGTTTTACAGACTGCCCTGGGGTTAAAAGTAAATTCAGAGTGAAATATTTTTACATATACACAATCCTGCTTTATCAAGGAAGTAGAGTTTTTCAGGCAAATGTTTAAAATTGCTACCCATTCGATAATTTTCTTTTTAATTGATGTTAATCAGTGGGGATCAGTTATAGTTTGGCTTGACTCTGTGTGTGTGTGACAGGGGAAAGATTAACAGAGAGGGGATGAAGAGAGGGCCAAAGAAGCCTTCCTTGTCTTCGGTCAACCTGCAAGAAAAGTCAGTCACAACTGCAGTGCTCTGGGCCATGCCCCTCTGGGACACAGTACTCCCATCGAGGGCAAAGGGGAAGAGTATTGCCATTGCCACAGAAGGGCTCAGTTCACTAAAGGAGTGGCAACTGAGTGGCTCTAACGGTGCTGCAAACTGAGGAGGAATCCCAGCTCTCTGGATCTGTTGAAACAGTATAACTCTGCCCTGTCCTTTGTTCTGGGCTGTTTGCATTGTGAACTGTTTAGCTGTAAGAGAAGTGAAGGTAAAACTGCTGCTAGGGTTATCTTTAAAGCAGCATCACACAGAGGCACTGGAAACCAGATTACACACAACAGTGTCTGCATACCTGTGTAGCTACACTGCTAATGTAATACTATAGCAAGCTGATTTATTACCAACATCTTGTTCCAGGAGTTTTCAGCCCTGCTTCGTACTTTGGATGCCTCATTATATAGAATCTGCACCTCTGGACTCTTCCTTTTCTGGGTGGTTCATTTTGAAGTAACACATTATCAGTTTCCATCACCTGGTGATACATTACCAGAATACATCAGAAAAACAGCTGGCTCAGTCTCTCAATCCTTGGCGTCCAGAAACAGCTGACCGTGATGATATATTACATGAATTCTTCAGTCTATCATTGTAATACATCAAAACAAGGCACTGGCCTGAAGGTGTATTACTCAAAGAAAGGCAACGCTGAGTGAACCTGTCCAGGAGAGGGGTTCTGGTTTAATTATGGAACTGAAATTACGGTACGCTGCTCAGAGAACGTTTGTTAGTTTCAAAATTTTGGTGCACTGGTAAAATACAATTTGCATTTATACAGATAATATTATAGCAGACAAACTTTATCGCCACATAACGTCTTGCTAGTTTGGAGACAAACACCTTGTCAACCAGAGTTCTGTCAAAATGTTGCAGTGTGCAACCTAACAGAGAGGCTGCACATTTTATAATTGAGCCAGCTGGGAATTGAGTTCAACTGATAAACCTAAGCACCAATTCTTATTCTTTTCATTTCTTTATGGAATACGCAGAATCTGATATTTGAGCACAGTAACTGAAAAAGGATCCCACCAGTGGGTTCTCACTGCTGCCTCTCTTGGTGGCACTCTCAGCAGGTTCCAGGTGATGCTGTGAGTCTGCGGAAAAGCAGCAGCAGAGAACAAGGCCCAAGGCATTGGCAGGGAAAGACCTGGAGCTGAAAAAAAAAACAAACCAGAAATTGAGACAACCATCAGCAAAAAGTATAAAAGATTATTTAATTGAAGACTTTTCCTAAGAGTTTAATTTACTGTAGGTATTTACACCAGACTTCACCTTGCTGGATGAACAAGAATGTTGCAATGATCAAGAATGCAGACTTGCCATAGGAGTACCTTGAGCTATTAAACTGATGGCAAATCTGTTTCCTCCTATTGGGCCACAATGGGCGCAGTAGAGGGAGTGTCTACATATCTCTTTCCATTTAATCAGGGCTTCCATTCTGTTCAAAAGACAGGAAATGCTCCCAAAATGCTCCCTCTGGATTGGATTCACACAGAGGCTTAGAGTATGAGCTACGTTTTTCATCTGCAAACCCAGCAATGACAGGCAAGGCATGATATGAAGTACAACCAGTTAGAACTAAGGCAGCAAAAGTTCACTTGCCTCTAATTCCAGAAGCATTATTTCTTTGTATTGTTTCAAAGACTCAGCTGCCTCATCATTTTTCTGCCTATGCCAAGTTCCAGCTCATTTTAACAGGGCCCAGGATAGTTCCTTCTGGGTATGCTACTGACTTCACATCCCACTGTTTTCTCTATGTCCCTGCAATATTAGCCTCCATGATCCCTTCCTTCTCCTGCCTGTCATGCTGCTATGCACTCAGCTTTTTATGATTCCAGAAATGCCCTTAAAATTGAACACTTCCCTGATGAAAATTCCTGCAACCTTACTTCAGTTCCTTTCTGTCCTGTTGCTCTATCTACACAAAGTAAACTTAGATTGGTTTCATTCAGATAAACATATGCTAAACCAGGGCATAGCATGATATTACTCTAATCTGTTGTCTTTTCCTTTCTCTGCTAGTCTTCATTGCTATAGAAAGGAACAGAATATTTCATTTGGAAGGGATCTACAATGATCATCTAGTCCATGTGCTCTCTACCTAAAGTAGAGAAAACTTTCTGATTGAGAGTTCCATCATCTGAGTTTACATTACTAGCAGAAAAAACAGAGATTAATTTCATGGTGATCCATGTTTCTGTCCAGTAGAAGCAGCCAACAGCTAATGTTCTTTAGCAGGTATTTGAGAACATAAGCTGATCTGAGAAGGGGCCAATGGGCAGCATTTGGTCTACCATAGTATACTATAAGCCTCATGAATCAAAGACATACCTGAGAATGAACATTTCACAGATGTGTTATATTCATCAGAACAATTTTAGCTCTGTGTTGTTATTTACAAGATCTGAACAGTCCTTTATTTACAAAAGAAATGGCTCACATTGATACATGTGACAAGAGCCCCTGAATAAAACACGTAGCAAGAACAGATTAAAAGTGTGATCAGTAGTGAATGAGAATGCACTAACATAGGGCTATTACACCCACTTTTGTAAACCTTGAAAATGGTTCAGTGTGTTATAGATTTAGTTGTGAATGTAGATGACGTGTCCTTTGCTGCAATATCTTGCTGTATTGGTGTTGTGGGAGGGTGTGAGTGAGGATTAAGGACAATAGAGACAGGGATGACACATGTAAACATTGGTTACAAAATAGCAGGAAGAAGAGGAACTGATTAATGGATGATATCCCATAAGGATGCCTCAGTGAGGGGACAGGTGAGACAGCTGCCAAGATAAAGAGTGTCTCAGTGAAAAGGATCTTCTTTCACTAGCTTTCTGGTTTTTAAAATATCAAAGTCCTGCAGAATTCCCTTTACAGTGCAATGTGAAAGAGCAGCTCCATAGTGGCACGACTGCCTGAGGTGTGTGCCCTTTTTGTCACACGACACAGGAACTACTGTGACCTCCCCAGTTTTCCTTACTGATGCAGTGACGCCATCTGTCCCATTATATAAGAACTTGGATTTTGACACAGGGATGTAGCAATGCAAGTATACTATAAGAGTCAGAAATGCCTTGTGGTCACCCATTTTCCAGTGTCACCCTCCTGGTACTGAAAGCAGAATAAACAAAAAAATAAGAATAGAGTACTGTTTAAACACATCATCCAAGGAAAATCAGCAGAATTAAGAATTCATACTCTGGTTGCACTTGGAATGTGTGTCTTTGTTCAGTGGGAATACAGCTGAGCCATATAACTACTTGTGATTTATTGACTGAAAGGGCTGGATCTGTCTGTGATGACCTCATCTAGTTGAAGATGTCCCTGTCCACTGCAGGGGATTTGGACTAGATGACCTTAAAGGTGCCTTCCAACCCAAACCATTCTATGATTCTATCACTCAGGCCCACTGACATCAGGCCATGCAGTGCCTGGTGGAAACCTCACACAGAATTACAGAGCAAAGCTGGACATAACCAGCCTTTGGCCACTAACCCTCACCCAGTCCTTGTGCTTCACCCTACGAATTCTGAAGGGAATAATCTGGAAAAAAACAACATACTTCACAGAAAAAAAGGCAAAGTATTTATGCTGGTCACTTCAACCTTTCTTAGACAAGACAGGAAAGGATAGAATGAGAGCTTTTTGAAGAAGGAATTCATTGCTCCACTTCTCTCTCTGGCAGATACTACCAAAGTATGACCTGGGACAGGTGTTATTTGTAATAAAAGAAGTTTTGATAAATTCTTATGTTTACACCCAGCAGCATTTTTAATGTGAAAAAAGCATACCAGCCAGTCTGTGAACTCCATGGAGGACTAACATATACCAGTGAATTATACAAGAAGCTCCTGTATATTGTGACAAGTCAAAGCTAGGTGGCCAGTTAAGGACATCAAGAGATTTGACAAAATCATATTTTTGTTACAATCTTTTCCCTGTTTTCTCTAATTGTCTTATGTGACTTCAGGGTACAGGTGTTAATTGCCTAAACTGGTACCTAATACCACAAGTTTTCCAGACTATAACTTTTCTGCTTCTAAACACCAAGCTCTCACTGACATAGTGATAAAAATAGTGGGTCCAGCGTGTGCCTGTTCACACATATATATAAATAAATCCATTTTAATTAATGAACCTATTCACTAGCCCAAGGTCATTTTTAAGAGGCACACAAAGATGATAAGACTCAAACCCCCAAAATGCTCATGCAGCTGAATTTTGTCCTGACTTTTACTAGCCAGTGAAATCAAGACATAAATGAACAAATCAAGGTAAACTAACTTGCAGATCTTCTTTCTTCCAGGAACTCAGAACGATAAACCATGCAGAGAAGGTCACTGTATTCTTGACCTCCTCTAGGAATCTACATGAAGTCAGTGGGGCACTAGATTCTGGCACTCTCTACAGTATCAGTGGTTCATTGTCATTAAGTATTTGGACAGCTGAGTTGCTATATTGTTATGTTTCTACAAAAATAATCTCTTGTGTTGACTACAATTACTCTTTTCCTCTTCACTTCTACATTATAAGTCATCCTAAGCTCATCACGGACATTATTAGTAACTTATTGTTACCTTTTTCAATGTACTTAGAAGACCAACATTCCCCAGACACAAGTGTCAGCATATAAAGTGCTGTCAGACATTTGAACATAATATACTCTGTTTCTAAGGCTTCCGTTGTATTACTAGTATGATAATTATTACAGCAAATGATAAAATACTGCAAAATTGTTTTCTCCCCCCTTAATAACATAAATAAAAGGAGCAATTAATTTCCTACAATAAAAACAGGCAATACAATAACGTACAAATGTGGAGTTTCTTCATTATTGCATCAAATTGCAAAACGGAAACATATAATTTCAAAAGGCTCATAAGCAAAAATGGAAACACAGCTGATGTTGCGTCAGCATGTACTACAAAACCATGAAGCTTGCACAGCTCACAGATAGTCTCCTCAAATGAACCAGTTAACATTTCTAAATGAAAATACATAACACAAAGAAGCTTCTCCTTTTTTTTTTTAAGGTCATACTTCCAGAACTTAAGGCAATTTTCCAGGATGTTACTTCTATATATCCATCCGATACTATACGCTTATAGCACCACCAGCTATTTTGAAACCTTTCTATCATGCATAGCTACATCTATAGCTTTATTGGCACATCTTATGACAGATGGTAATAATGTTTTCAAACGGAATCAACGTACTTCAAAATTGATACACCTCCCTCTACACCCCATATATTTACCAGATGCGGTTTTAAACCTTTTTTCCACACTGGTATTTTGGTTTGTTTGGTTTTAAGTTGCTGAGAAAAGGTAACACATTTTCTTTGACATCTCATGCAATTTTACAAGTATTCAGGGCACATTCCCTGCTTTGCATGGAAAATGTATTTGCACAGTTGTCAGAATGATGGACAGGGGGAGAATGATAGGAAGGAGCACTGATCTTTGCTTGTTATTACATACAATAGCCCAGTAGGAATCATGATGTGTTGGTGAGACAAACTGTGTCCCATTCTGGAACATATTAAGTTTGTCTCCAGGACACACATGACTTCACTAGGGTGTCTAACCTCATTCATAATAGATGCTAATCTTTTCAGGGCTGACTGATGACAGCACTTCCTGCCCTTCACGGAATTAGAGCTGGGTTTTATCAAAGGACTCAAACTGCCTGCTAATTAGACTAATTCCCTTCATCATGAATTATTTATTTCCATTGGTAACCGACCACTGTGACATTAATGGGTTCTGCTCAACTTAGTTTCATACTAATATACACTATAAGTTAAATGTTTAAAAACTCCTGATACTTCACTCCAGGTCAAGTGTATCTTCACATAACTCTTGATGTTTTCAATAAAGTTTTGATAATTAAAGACTTAGAATAAAGTGTTCATTGCTAAGAAAAAAGAAAAGGAAGAAGAGCTTTAAAATTCTGAAATCAAGTTTGCTTCTTTTTTTTTTTTCCCCAAAATGTGAGGTAAAATATACAAATATATTTAAGATTAATAATATGAGCCCTCTATTGCACTAATCAGGTTTCAAGGCAATTCGTAGAACTGAATGCATACCTTCAGCCAGAACACGTAGTGCCTGTGTAATCAAAATTCTCAGCCAGTGTAAGTTATGGGGCTGTAGCATCAAAAATAAGTTCTGTACTTAAGTAATAAGTATCAAATATACAAACACAAAAAAAAGAATACTGTGACAGACAGCATCATTGCAGCCCTGTAAGAGTCGGTCAGAAGATCAACATTGTCTCAACATTGTCATCAGGGACATGG
The DNA here is from genome assembly GCF_003259725.1 of Athene cunicularia. Classification (NCBI taxonomy): domain Eukaryota; kingdom Metazoa; phylum Chordata; class Aves; order Strigiformes; family Strigidae; genus Athene; species Athene cunicularia. The sequence goes on along the minus strand of NW_020799107.1, from coordinate 14,883,010 downwards.
ACAGTGAGGTACTTGACAACGGCCTGCTTGGCCTTGCCGATCCCTGCAGTGGGATGTGGTGCCGAGGCTCCTGAATGCAGAACCATGTGGCACAGCGAGTGCTGACCCGTGCGGTGCAGGCAGTGCTGGGCTGTTCTGCGGTGCCTGTACAAAGAGTTCTGTGTTATTGTTAGGTGCCTGGGCCTAGCCAGAGCTGTTAGAGATAACCGCATAGCCACTGTCAAAAAAGATGGATCGCAACTGTTGCCATAACATCGATGAAGAAATCATGAACCTGAGATGAACTTTGCTTCATTATAATACCAAAACACACCTCCTGGTGGAAGGCTGCCCGCCTCCAAGACTGAACATGCCTCAGATGCCCCTCCCTGCACATATGCGATGGCCTCGCTCGAGAAGGGCGGTGACCCCCGAGGCAGAGGTGGAGCAAGGTGTGTTACTGAGCATAAAAGGATGACTTCTGGACAACGAAAATTGGAAGCTTCACCACCAAGAACTACCACGATCAACGACACAGCATCAGCTAGCTGGACCCGGGACCGTTAGGACATCGTGAGATCAGCAGTGGTAGCTATAACCTCTCTCTCCCTCCTCGCTCTAGAACTTTACTTCTCTCCTTTCTTTCACCCGTCTCTATCGCATGCTGCTTCACGGGCAACACAATAAAGTTTCACTGGTTTATTACTGCTATCCCCTTTGGTGTTGGTCACCTTAATTTTGCACTTTTGAGATCGTAGCAAACGAACCATCACGAGTCCAACAAGTGGACCATGACAAGCCCAGAACCACAGGGTGGAGAAGGCCAAAGGCAGAGTGTGGGTCATCAGTCAGATGTAACTGGGAAAACCACAAAGCATCACTGTGGGACATCTTAGCAGCAGGATCTGAGCAGGACACCAGAAGTCATCTATGCCAGTGGCTCTCAACCTGTGGTCTGTAGACTCGGGGGGGGCTGCAAGGTCATCACAGGGGATCTGAGAAGGCTTAAAGCAGGGGTGGGGAACATCCAGCCCAGAAATATTTGGTCTGGCCTGCGACAAGCACTGTGCCTCCTTTTTCCACAGTCCCTGTCCCTCAGTGCTCCCCTCATACTCAAGTTGTGTGTGTGTGTTGTCTCCCACCCCACTTGCCCTGACATGCTAGTATCTTTGGTGCTAGCATGGTTGCTGGGACCCACTTTAACTAGGTGGTTTTTCTCTTAAAGGCATTTTCTTAACCCAACGGCCTTCTTTAGGGACACAACAGGGATGAAGCCTGTCCCTCCAAGTGGTGGCCCTGGACCTGTAAACAAAAATATATGGTGACTGAACAGAGTCAAACAAGGGGGGAGGTGAGAAGAATTGTAAAAACTTTTCATCAAATCTTTATGTAAAATTGGCATTGAATTTGGAATTAGCATGTTAAAATACCATAAAATGGGCCATTTGAGCAAGAAGAGTGTGGATGCTATTATTTTAAATTCATATGGAATCATTGCAATAAAGATATTGTAATAGCAGTCTGTGCATTAACAGATTAATTTACTTTCCTTTATCTCCAAATTAGAAGAACCTTCCTGAGAAAATTGAAATAAATATTTGATGCAGTTTAGTGCTTTAAATCTTGAATTAAGTCGTCTTGGTCTGCAGCCACAAAAGATATTTAAAGGGGGTCCATGGTGAAGAAAATGTTAAGAACCCCCGATCTATGCAATACATACAAGGTCTTAGCAAGACAATTGATGGCTGGTTTTCGGCATCACTGTTCAAAAGCTAGATTGACAACAGAGAAAATCCATGGAAGAGCAACAAAAATGAGAGCAAAAATTTAAGAGCAAAAACCAATGTAGAAAGATGGAGAATAGTGTTTAGAAAAAAGAGATGAGAGGACGATGACATCTTCACTTATGCAGAAAGATGTTATGGTTAGGCTGGAGATCAGTTTCCTCCATGTCCACCACAAGCAAGGACAAGAAATAACCATTTCAGTCTGAAGCCACGAAGATTTAGCTGAGAAATTGGGAAAAAGATTCCTAACTGTAAGGACAAAGAAGGACACGTCCAACCTAGGTAAAGAAGGTGATGGAATTCTCACAACTAAAGGGATTTTGGCCCAGACTAAATAGACAGATGATTGTTAGAGAAGGTTTAGGTGTATGTAAACTCAGTGGAGTCATAGAATTATTTTCTAAGTCACAAAGAAATGTCAGTCCAGTTAATCATAACATAGATTTCCTCTTATAAAATTATTCTTCAGAATTTTTCTGTTTCTAAAGAAAAAGCTCCTACTGAAAAGTTGTGATTATTTGAATATTTCTCAATAATAAGAATGTCTGTTAGGACCATATAAAGAATAACCTTTCCGTTTTGTATAATTTAACTATTGGTCTTTTCCACTGTCATCACAGACAGTGAAATTGACTTTCACACAATTAATTAATGGAATTCTTGTGACTCGTGCACAGGATAGTACAATTCAGGCTGTACATTTTACAATGGCATTGTTTCCTGTTGTAGCGGGTTGATCTTGGCTGGACGCCAGGTGCCCACCAAGCCACCCTATCACTCCCCTCCTCAGCAAGACAGGGAGAAAATAAGATGGAAAAGAACTCGTGAGTCAAGATAAAGGCAGTTTAATAAAACAAAAGAAAAGCACATGGGAGGCAAAGTATTTATTCTCTCCTGCCCATCAGCAGATAATGTTAGCCACTTCCTGGGAAGGAGGGCTTCAGTATATGTAGTATAGTTGCTCCAGAAGACAAAAGTTGTTGTAATGAATGCCACCCCGCCACACTCTCCCTTAGCTTTTAGTGCTGAACAGGTGTTATATGGTATGGAATATCCCTCTGGTCGGTTTGGGTCAGCTGTCCTGGCTATGTTCCCTCCCAAGATCTTGCCCATCCCCAGCCTACTGGGTGAGGGGTGGGGAAACATCAGAGACACAGCCTCTATGCTGTGTGAGCACTGCTCAGCACTAGCCAAAATACTGGTGTGTTATCAGCACCTCTTTAATTACAAATACAAAGCACAGCACTATGAGGGCAGCTACAGGGAAAATTAACTCCATCTCAGCCAGATCCAATACACGTGTTTACCTGAACTCTTTGGAGATCAAGAGACAACATACCACTTAGTCCCTGATGCCACCTCTGAACCTCTTTCAGGAAAATGTAAAGACTTTCTGCATGTTACAGAGTTGGGCAAAAAGTTCCAATAAATTTTATACATATTCATGACTAAATGGTGCATATTCTTATTCATTTCACACAATACATTTTATTCGGGTTTGATTATCCTCTCTGTGAAATATGAGAAAAATGTATACAGCACATCAGAAGGATTGATAAGAGGCTTGTTTGGGGTAATATTTGTAATGATAAGGTGAGTTTAAAATAAAAACCGGTAGAAGACAACTGGACAGAATAGTTTATATCCTTTAACCTAATAAAGACTTGGACTACAGTATATTTGACAAATAGTCTTTCACATGATAGCCATAAAAGAACATATATCTTTCTAATCCATAGTGATAACACAGAAGTTAGATAAAAATGAACAGGGATGATATTCAATAAGCTCATGTACATTTCTATCACAGTGTGAGATACTTTGGCTGTGAAAATAAAGGTGTTATTTTTCCACTGTTGAAATAATACAGAATCAATGAGAGGCAACTGTGAGCCTCAATGGCATCAAGGGGTTTCTGTTGACATTCACAAACCAAATGAGCAGAGCTCTGCTGGATTGAGATGTCACCAGAAACCCCAAGATGGCATTACAGCCTTGTTTTTCTAAGTTGTGTTTTTTCGCAATAAACACATCCAACTGCCTTTTTCTTTAATTTGAAAAGTCACTTTTTACATTTCTTGCCATTTTTCCTCATGATCATTTTTTTCAGCTGCCCTGCTCTACCTGCCTTCCTTCTTTCCTCCACCCATTTTCCTACCTCCTGCCCCAGCCATCCTCCTCTTGCCTTTCTCTCTTTTCTCATTTATCTTCTTTCTTTTATGGTTCTCTGACTCCCCAAATCAAAACATTTCTGGAATGGGTGACTTTGCTCAGCGTGTTAGCAGCGCTCCCTAATGTCATTTCACCAGCACAAGCAGTTCCTTCAACACTGTGGATAGACTATCCTATTAAGCCAAAAGAAACGTCACTCATGTACCACTTATTATTTGTATAGAACGAGACTTCAAGTAGCTCCTGATGTAGCAATATAAAATAGCTTTCATTTCAGAGCTAATAATACCTGACACTTGAACAGAGACTTCCATTCGATGTTCTCAAACCATTTCACAGGCATTAATGAATTATATCTCACAAGTGTGCTCTGACAAACAGGCTATTCCCATTTCACAGATGGAGATAACTGAGGAGGAAAGAGAGGGGTAATTTGTTATTACAACGTCTCTCAGGGTTCAATTCTTCACTGTTGTATTTAAAGAGTTTCTATCACTGGCTTCAAGCCAACAGTGAGTAAATAACATTAAAGAGCATTCAGATGTTCCAAGCCTCAGTCCTTTAATAAGAGATCCCTTCTCTTTATATGGCAGAGTATGTTCTCCCTGCAAAATGGTGTATAGACACCTTTGGGGACATTTTATTTCATAATTTTAATTAATGTTACTAAGCAAAAGGAAATTTTGTGCTAAATTGCTCTACCGTCATGTTAAACCCAGCTAACCCACCTTTTAATTCTTTATAAGCCTGTGATAGCAGGGGATTCTTGAGGGGAAGCATTTTTTAAAATGTGACATGAAAAGTGTATTCTGTTGTAAAAACATAAAGTGTGACCAGAACTTTATCTTTCAGCATCATGAAAACCAGCTAAGATCACAGAATAAGAGGACAGTAGGCAGACAGCCCTTACAAAATACATGTCAAAGAATCCGGACAGACTGGTAACTACAATTTGCTTGCATTAACAGTTAAAATTATGAGTGTGTGCAGTGTAACTCAAACTGTTCCTGAGCTGTGCTTATCAGAATTGACTGGTATCATGAGACCTAACAAGAAGATGTCACTCACATCCTCTATAAAGGTCAGTTCTTTGTAGTTATTTTTACAAGTTTCTGCTTGTTTGAAAAATTGATAGAAGAAAAATTACATGAAAATATATTTTGATATATTTTTAGAGAGAGTATATAGATAAAAAAGTGGCACCAAGACTTGGTGTGAAAGGTCATGGAAAAGCAGAGTGATAGGTGGGGCCATCAAGGATAATGTCTTTAAAATGAAGTTTTCACTGTGTCATGTGCACAATTTAAGGCAGGATAAACATGCAGGATTCTTTACGGAACAGGGACAAGAAGGTTGGTTGGAAAAATAAATTGTTTGTTTGCTACTATAGAAAATCTATTTAATTAAAATTGGTCTTGAGCAAAGATGAAGAGCTAATAGTTGCTCCAGTTTCTGAAACTAAGCACAGAAGGAAAAAAATTAAGAATCTTGTACAGACTTTTTAAAAATTTTGTTTTGTTTTTAAATCCTGGTCACTGAAGAGTCAAGGAAGCATAAGAAGATAAGTTTTCGTAGACAGCTGAGATAGCATTGGAGTATTGCATGGGACTGAGTGAATAACTGTGTGGGATGCTAGAGCAGTGGAGCAGAACCAGACAGACTGGTTATTCCAGGAGGCAAAGAGAGCAGGAGGAAGTTAGTATTGTCAGTCTGGGAAATGTGATGTGAGGGACAAAGAGGGAAAAGAAAGAAAAAAGTAAATCAGTGAGGTTGAGCAGCCACTCATCCTGATTTGCTACCGGGGAGCGAAGGAGGATCACTAGAGTGAGAAAGGGAGCTGCACTGGACTGGGCACTTCTGGCAGTTGAAGACCATAATCTAGTCCTTGATTTTTAACACTGTCATTATGTTTGTGGCCCATAAAACCACCTCATCTAGGAAGGGAATTTATCTCCCCTTGTTTGTGGGCAACACTGAGAAGGCAATGTTGACCGAATCACTTCTGTATTGTGACAGAGTCTACATATTGTCTTAAACTTACCTGAAGTCCCCTGCAAATATGAGGTGCCATGACACAGTATGTATAAATTATCCATCAAAACAAAACCATTGCCTCTAGTACCAGCCCACAAGCAAACCTCCACATGAAGCACATCCAACCCAAAGACACCCAGCCATAAACAATATAAATATAAAATACAAATACAAGGGGCCTCATGCCATTTACAATGCTTTTGTGTTTCCCATCTATCTAGAGGAACATCCCCATTCAAATTCCAAGCTGGAAGTTGGAAAGCACATATGCTTGCATGTATGTAAGATGCATGTGAAAGTCTAAGGGTACCTGAGTCTCCACTCCTGGTTCCTCCCAAGTCTGGCAGCTAGTTCATCCACCCCCTCAGGAAAAATTGCTCTCGTCTTCAGAGCTGATGAGCTGGGATTTATAGACACCTGCCTAACTACAACATCCAGCTGCTGCTTTTGAAATAAAAGAACAGGACTGTGATTTGTTACAAGCCACTTACATGCATAAAAAGCACCCCCACAAATTCTATTGGTGATGGATTATTTGCAGAACATTGCTTTGAGATCAGCCTCCATGCTAAATGAACAACTAGACAGTTGCCACAAAACCAGCATCATTTTGGTTGCACATCAGCACATCACTCATCGGAATGAAGCCCATGTTTCACTGGGCTTTTGGACATCATCAAAACAAGCACATGGTGCAACAGCAACAGTAAGAGAGGGAGCTGGGATCATAAAGTACATATTTGGCTGTACAGAACACTGTCAGCCACAGCCATGATTTGGAGGCAGCAATGTACATTTTCAGAATTGTCCTCATACATGGTTATGTGAGGAACAGAATCAACTGATAGAAAACTTCAGAGGGAATTGGTGGATGGTTATAGTGGTCATTTATTTATTAACATAGCATTTAAGATTACCAGAAGTCCAGTACCTGTAACACTTATCACTTTAGCCTGGTAATTTACAAGGGAAATAACTTTGAATTATTTTTTTTTTTTTTGGTGACAAGAGACCCACACTCAGCTAAAGTTATGCCCCTGAGAAAAGGTAAAGTGAAGATTAGGCACCTAATGAGTACTTTGAACAAGTGTCCATGGGTAAATACAGCAAATAGAAATGAAAATTCTTTTTTTAGTTCCTATAACTTTCCAATTACAGGAAGCTAAAACCAAGAGATATCTGCTTTGTTTCATAACATCCAATTATGCAGCTACTACTATTTCTGGAGATACTGGCCTGTGAGAATTACTCTTTCAGTATGAAGGAACCAAACAAAAAATACCCAAACAGTAAAACTTTGATATTTATGCATGAGAAGATTTTTGAACCACTCAGTGAGTCATTTTATGGAGCAATTAACTTTCCTTTTTATGTAGATATTTTTTCTTCGTCTGCCACCTTTTTAACAGTCCTTTGCATAAATTGGTAAAATAATTTCTCATTCCCTCAGAAACAACAGCTGCATTGTGAACTCCTGAATTGGCATGTCTTTGGAATATATTATAATAATTCAGAAACTGCTGCCATTTCTGTCAAGCTTTCATTCATACGAAGGTTGCTTCAAACATCCCATCCTCCCTCCTCCTTTCATTGCTAGTGCTGATCTCAGTTAGATTGTCCAGCCACTTCCCCTGCTCTCCCAACTCCCTCTCCCGCCTCCAGTCTCAGCCCTCTCTCTCTCAAGCTCTTGACACAAATCTCCTTCCCCTTGCCCCTCCCTAGGTCTGGCTCTCTGTAGCCTTCTCAGTTGAATTAGACACAAATGACTTGTCTTGACTTTCAAAGCCCCTTGTGGCCTATCTGCTCACCACTGACCCTCTCATGTTCAATATCAAAAGGTCAGCTCTTGCTTCCAATTAGTCTATGAGTCAAGGTACCTTCCTCTCACTGTAATGCTTTCAAAACAAGCCCAGTCACACTCTTTCCTCTGCTGCCCCTCACACTTGGGGAAGGAATTACTTATCAGCATCTGCAAAACCTTCGTGTTCTGCCTTTTTTAATCCCTCCTTCAGATTTTCACTTTACCTTCAGAAACTACAAGAAGAGTCAGGCTGTTTGTGTGCCAGGGCAATGCTAACCAACACAACAGGAAGGCTTCCTAGGGGTCCTCCCTTGTTTGTACCTCACTGGTGATGGTCCTCTACAAGGAAATGCAATTTTTGTTTGCCCTGTTTTGCAGCAACTGGTTGGGGGAGTTGTGGCTGGTCACTTGAACTTGTGGGTCATGCAAAGATGTAAAAAATAATAAACAAGAGAAACAATAATAAGGAAAGCACAGACCCTTGGTTTCTAGGGCCCAGACTTGGCCTCTACAAAGCTGAAACTGAAAATTGTTACTGAAGGAAGAGTTCTGGTCTGTCACCTACAACTTCAGGATGGACCTTTCTTATTTCAGGCAGAGCTATAAAGTCTGGCAAAACTATACATAGGTTATGTGATTCTGATTTAGCTCAAGTTGGCTAGAATTCCACAGATTTGGTGAAATATTTGTTTACTTGATCCATTTCAAAGCCCTGCCCCAACTACTAAACATTCTTACATTCTCAAAGAGTCACCAGTGTACTTCAACTTGAGCAAATTCACCCACCTAGTCTCAGTGTTTCTGTCAAAAATAGCTGCACTGCTTTGGTTGCAGTTTTCCCAAAATTTCCGACTGAGGTATAAACACAGGAAAAATTCATTCTGATAAAGGTTATAAGTAACTGAAATTCTATTAAATATCTGAAGTTCATTCATATGAATAACTGAAAACATGGCCATTCAATGGGAAGTTTGGCAAACTGATAGATGATGATCCCAGCTCCATTATTATAAACATAGTGGTTTATGAAGATAATTGTGGGTTGTTCAAGTGGGGATGGAGATATGTGTGTGGGAAGTAGCAGAATGGAGGTAGCCAAGTGAGTAGAGTGTAGGTGAATAGATGAATGGCTTAACTGTTAATTTCCTTGTTTTTTATGATTTACATTAGTATGCAGAAGAGTGGGATCTAACTCTTAAGAACTTTTCTGAGCAGGGAAAAATCACACATAATGTGTACATAACCATGTGAAATAGAGAAACACTATGTATTGCATTACGTAATTTACTTAAAAGTTGTAGCTTGTTGACAGAAAGGCCCTGCTGGGTTTCACAACCTGGGAATGTAGCTTTCATGAAGCAAATTATTCTTCAAGAAATGAGCAACAATGCCATTTACTTCATACCTCTGACACAATATTTAGCTCTGTCATTTAAATATAATTGCTCTATTTTTACAATGTTAGTGCTATTGATAAAAGCAGATTGCAAAGAATAAGTAAACTCTCTTATAGAGATAAAGTGATTGTTTATTAAAAAAAGGTAAGAAACCTGACACTTATTCCACATTCTAGATTTCTAAAAAAATGTTACTATTATTATGGTAGCTTAGTTATCGTAATGGCTCAAGGTTTTTGTTGTCTAGTATTTTTAATACTCTGATGTAATCTACTCCAGTCATCCTTGACAGAGAATAAAGATGAGTTTTCAAGGATCACAGCTTTCAAGCTGTGTGGAAATGCCCATTTCCCATCTTGAGAGTAATCACATACACACACAGAGAAAAAGACAATGATATTTTGAGTGGTATTTATAAACTGAATCTAGGACAAAGTGCACATTTCTGCCAAAAAACAGTTTTTTCATGTCTAAATTCACTGTGTACCCAGAAATCCCATAGTGCTAGTAAAATTGCCATCTTTAATGGGCATTTCATCCCTCTGGCAATCACAACTGTAGCCTTTAGCAGCGACATGAAGCAATTGCTTAAAAACAGCTTGTCATTTTTCAGTGAATATAAAATTTACACTGTTCTAGAAAGTTGGAATAATAAAAAAAAATATCCCAAGCCCTCTAGCACCTGTTTCATGAGTAATATGCCAATACATGTATATCTGTTATTAAACAGATACAAAATGTGAAGACTTTTGGCTCCACAGTACATCCTCTCCGCTGTGGTGAAATTCTTTCCATGCCTGCCTGAAATGTTGGATTTAAAACTTAGTCAGTCTTCAAACTGGCAATACCGCCTTGACCTCTGATGGGCAGGAAGCAAGAATCTGCATTTACAAATCTCAGCCTACTACACTCTCCAGATTAGTTAAATATGGTATTCATTTTGGTGAAGGGGGCAAAGATCTGGTGAGATCAGGTCGCAGAAGATTCTGCAGCAGCAGCCAGAGGCCAAAAATCTCTTTTTCGCTAGTCATGCAATGCTCTCCAGAACATGCCTTTCTCTGCTTCTCCCTGAGCTCATGAGGACTCAGTGCCATCTTAGGAGGATGGTTCATTCTGGCATTGAGATACAACTTGGGTCTTACAGATGAGGAAACAGGAAATTCTGCTAATATATATGCCTGCTCTATGTTCCACTGAAAAACTGAATTGACTTTAAAGTAATGAAGATATGTAAGACATACCTTTTCTTTTTTTAAAATACTTATTCAGAATGTGTTTTCAAGCTTTTCTCTGCAGCCATGGAAGCAATAAAATCATTAGGAAGACAGAAAAAGAAAGAGATATAAAAAGAAAGAAAGAAAGGAAAAACAAAGGAAAGGAAAAGCAAGAAAAGAGATTGAGAAAAAGCTAAAATTTCCAAGTAATCCCTTCATTTTAGAAATTAAGGCTTTAAGAAGAACCTAGGTGATAAATATCACAAAACTTTGTATCACAAAATCCAGTAAAATCATAAGAATTTACAATCTTGATTCATCGGGGGTGTGTTCAAGGGACAGCACATGGATCATTTTGTTCCCACATTGTGCATGATGTGTAAATTTTGCCTTACTCCCTACTCTTAGTTTGTCACCTCTCAGAAGGACTAAGCAGAAATAAAATTGAACAAATCTTAACAGAGATCCTCTTAACCTGGAAATACATTTCACAAATTGTTTTGCATTGGTGACCTGCATTCTATTTAGCAACATTCAAACTATTCAGCTTTGATATTTAGCAACATTCAAGCTATTCAGCTTTTGGTTGAAGCTTTTATTAACATGTAGTGTGAATAACACAGAATGTTGTGTTATTTCAGAACAGATAGTTCCAAACAACAATACTGGAGGCGGGGGAAAAAGTCATATTAGCACGTGAAAGTAGTAACATAAGCTTAATCAAATAAACCTACCTTCTCAATGACACTGATGCTGACAGTATCCAAAGTTCCCAGATACCACATCTAGGTGAGTCAATGGCTCTACAGTTCACCAGGACTGGGAATTTGTTTTTATTTTAAGACTCACACAATCAGGGAAGACTTTTGGCTGTGTTGTGAGCTTCCCCC
>NW_020799107.1:14825938-14871686 GCF_003259725.1 Athene cunicularia | reverse complement strand
CCCCCCCAACATCAGATAGGCATTTCAGGAGTTTATCTTGATTTCACAGAAATTTATCTGAAGGAAAAACACAATTTCTTAGTCAAAACAATTTAGAAATTAAATTGGTTGGGTTTCTATTTCTTAAAAAAAAAAATTATTTTTATTTAACAATTTAAAAAGCTGAAATATCAGTATTTCATTTTGCTCAACAAAGTATTTCCTTCAGCCTGAAAATTTACTATAAGACCTGGGAAAGCATATATGTAAAAGAATGTATGTATTTAAGTATTTATCTCTATATAAAAACATCTATTGCCTTGTCAAAAAGTCCTTTAAAGTAAGTCCTTTCTAAATGCTACCAGAAAACAGAGGAACTATTTCTTTTAAAAAGCAAGCCCCGAAAGAAAAATGTCAGGAGACAATGTGCTAAAAATTAGTACACATGTTCCACCAGAAACTTGCTTTTTGTTTTTATTTGCTGCTTTCTAATGTGAATGTTAAGAAGTTATGCTGACAAAGTCCTTATAAAAATCAAGATCACTTCAGCAGGTCTTACAGATTCTGGTACTATTGTGTATTGTCAGTTCAATTATTGTAAGTCAAAATTCAGTCATATTTATAACGTGCTGTCTGTCTGTTGTGTGTTCATCATAAGATATTGGTGCAATTTTACCCATCTGAGACTAAGATCTAGTCATAAATACTTCATGACTCTACTATAGAGACCAATCCATGATGCACCCAAGCATGTGCACAGCTGGATACAAATATGCACAATGCGCAGTGCAAGGAGAAACAATAGAAAGGGACAGCTCTAAAAAATAAGGCAAGTTAAATAGATATGAAATGTAAAAGGTAATTTAAAAATTAATTTTAAAAGGTAATTCAAAACAGTATTTTAGAGAGTAATCTAAGAGGTGTTGTGGAGGGTTGGTGCTCATTTAAAATCATCTCTTTTTTCCAGGTTTGTCATTTCCTTCAGGTTACCAACCAGTGCCTAGGCAATTCCAGCAGCCTCTCTGCTGGAAGCTAGATGCTGTTGCATTCAGATTTAGAATCATCTGGTCAGTGCCCACCCCCTCTCAGAACAAGAATTGCTCATTAATTCTCTTTCCTTTAGTTCAAAATAGAGCTGTCTGTTGGCCCTAACTTTAAGCACAAGTAGGTAATATTCTACCCTCCATTTTAGTATGAATGACATGACTCTGCCTAACTATGTGGCAGGGAACAGGTCTGCTTTTCTTTTTCTTGTTTATTCAGAGTAAAAGGGGGAATCATGAGACTTTCTGTGGGATTATGAAAAATTCCTCTGAAGATTTCTCTCATCTCTGACCCTGTGTGAGTCACTTCAGAGCACTGGAAAGCAGCTTCAAGACCAGACTTAAATTCTTTGGGCAGTAAATACCTTATTTTCTCACTTAGGCATCTCCTGTAAATACTTAAACACTCAGTCACATGAAACTAACCTGTTGGAAAGGGCTGGATCACACTTAAAACTAGGTCAAGTACAGATTACAGAAACATCAAAATATATCAAACGACAGCCAGCTGGTGAAGCTTTGAGGAACCCCACAAAAGGTCAGAACTCAAAATGTCTCACTTTTATTATGTATTGTTTTCTCTATTTCAAGAAATCTAAATAAACAACAAGAGAACTTACCAGGATCTTCTCTAACATTTTGGCAACAGACATGGTTCCTGCATGTCAGCTGAAGAATTCCTGTATGAAGGTCAGTGCTTGGAAATCTGATGTTGAACAGGACAGCAAAGATTACAGAGTTATCCAAAGCCATCCATCATCTGAATAAAGGGAAAGCAGCAGGTATTGATCAGTTCTCTGGAGAAGTGTTGAAAGGGGGTGGGAAGGTCAAAACATGGAGGTTACACTATCTTGAAAAGGAATTAAATCAAGATCAAATGAGAGGCAGGACAACAAAATTTCAATGTACTGTGCACAGCATGTATATTAGAGCACAGCTGAAGGGAAATTTCACAAAGTGCACAAACACACCAATACACCATGGTAAATATTGTAAGTAAAAAAAAATTGTATAGGAATATCAAAATATGACTAGGACAAAGAAGAGAAAATAGGGAAAAACATACACAGCCAATAGTGTAAAAAACAGAGTACCTGGGACGTGTTTGTTGCAGATCTTCAGTTTCTACCAGTTATTGAACAGAATTTGTCAGAGGACAAAACCCGAATATACAAAATATTGTATCTAAAGCAGATGAGAATTGTGGAAAGAATTGCTGAAAGACAAACAAACTCTTTAAGGCACACACCTTCTCATTTTACTTTACAAACCCTTTTCCTCCGTTAACTGTTGCCAAATACCTTTTTCCTTGTTACCTGAGCTAAACCTGCTGACGCTGCAAACTTTTGGTTCTAGCTACCTCTGTTCAGTACAGCACAATATAGAGAAGTGTGCCACACATTGGCTAGTAATGCAAGTGTGCTCTGACACGTGAGTCCTAGTGCCATAAATGCTGTACTACCTGGTTCAAGTGAGAACCTAACACTATGACAAATCACAGATCAAAGAAGTAATTTGAAAGAAAATACCCATCTGCAGAGTAGAGATAATCAAACAAATGTTTGATAAATTTGACTTAAACCAGCCTAGAAATCTTGAGAAAGAATTTTGGAAAAATTATGAAGCATGGGGTTATGCTTAAAAACACATGAAACAAGCTATGCTTATGTTTTTTTTTAAATTAAACAGTATTTTAAAGACCACATGTTACTCAAAAGCCTGAAAAATTTAACATGAAATTATTTCTAGAAAAATTGTAGGAAATTGTATTCCCCCAATGTTAACTCATCTGAATTTTATTTTCTCCTATCTTTAAAGGAAAATGAACCATTAAGAATCCCATTTATTCCCACAACTAATGACATTACAAACATCAAGTTCGGTCCAGTCATCTGTATCTTCACTTATGCCAACAACATAGGTGAATAAGCATTTGGCAGAGATTCTAGGTTACTCTATATGTTAAATTACTGTTTTACTACTGAACACCTACTGGGAGAATTGTAACAAATAGGTGAAGCATTTTCCACTGAACACTCTCTTCAGTATCATCTCATAGTGACTCTCACCATGATTCTAATTGGCAAAATAAATCTGGTTGGTGGAAATAGAGCCATGTAAAACCAAGGTAACATTTCTTTTCCTTGGTTTCATTCTCCACTCCAGTGCAGACAAAAAAAATGTTATGTACATTTGCTCCATGCCCAGGACAGGGCATTCTTACACATGCCCATAAAGAATGCACAAATACCATGCTAAAAGTGTTTGGATTGCTTTTGGCACCACAGTAGTATAACATGAGACTGTATGTGAATTCAAAATATTCTGGATTTTTTTTTTTTCTCTTTTGTGCCTGTAACTCACTCTAATGCAGTGCATTTACACTAATAAGGTAGAACTATCTCACTTCCTTCATAAAAGTGTTTTTATTACTGCCAGCAACACAGAGTCAGAGGCGGTTGTGTTCAACTTTCTTTACTTCGCCCCAAATGTCAAATTTGTCATCCGTAAATCTACCAAATTATATCCTACAAGTTTCAGAAGTATGCTAGGGAATGTATCAGCACATGTTACTTCAGAAACAACACTGGAGTTATGTTGGAACTTGGAGAGGAAAAAAAAATAATTAGAATATTTTTCTAGTATCTTCAGGAAGCATAATCAAAAAGATAGAAAATAGCATTCCACTCAGGTAGTTTTCTGGCATCACTTACACAAAGTTTAATTCAAGCATCCAAAAATATTTAACCTCTTCACATGCCCTACACAATGGTGCCTTGTTCAGGACTACAGAGCTTTTTTACCATTAGCTAGCCTGCTCAGGTGGGCTATTGCAGAAAGTCAGTAGCAGTTACCGTGGGATTTACAGCGGCAAGTCAGTGACTAAATTTACTCATACAAACTAGTTGGCACAGACACTTACCTTTTCTTTATACCCCAGCTTGAACCTGGGGCAACTGCTTTTAAGTACACTTCAAAATCAGCAAGAACACAATTTTGCCATTTCTGCCATTCAAGCTTTTTCTCCAGAAGCAAAAAGAGAATAAAACACTATCATCTGAAATGAAATGAAGTTTCCCTAATTTACTCTTATGTTGCAGGTAATATGAGGATTAAAAGGGTGATTTTATGAGGCATTCTATAACTGGATTCTGCACATAAAGAATAAATCAATGTATTGATTCTTCCTCACTAACAAAGATAATTTACCACAAACACTGTGTTTATTACAATTCATTCTGCTGTATTTCTGCCTGGTGAAGTTATTTGTCAATTGTAAAAGGAAAAAAAAATGCTCTCATCATTCCCATTTATTGTCCTTCCTAACCTTTAACTGTTGATAAATTCCGTCAATAAAAAAATTGCCAGCCATTCTCTCTTGAATCTGCCTGGCAAAACCCTTGTAATTTCATGCTCACTATGATGCTCTCTAGTTTGCCTTTGCTAAACAATGCAGATATCACCAGAAAGTACAAGCACTGTTATCTACAATTTAAGATCATTACATAGAACTCCCAGCCTACTTTACAAATTCACACCCCATCGCTTACAGTGATGTTAATTAGTGGGGAAGAGTAACAAGACCTTCCAAAGGTTTTAGCACTTCTCACTTTGGAATCTCAGAGCACTCTTCAAAAAGTAAATTCTGCCTCATAAGATCCTTGCAAATTAAATTCTTACCTGAAAGAAAGATAACATCCAGGACAGAAAAAAAACCCACAACAAAACAAACTAACCCCACACCCCAAAAACAAGGGACATATTATGAATCTGTTCTTGCCTTTGGTAGAAACTATTTGCACAGATAGACACGTTTAGATTAATTGGACTATTTCAGCAAGTAGCTGTGTATCAGTGAGGATAAGCAGCTCCCAATTTGACTGCAGTGACAGCCAAAGTTCCATGTTATTTCCCTTTAAAAGGCAGTGTGGTATAATGAGAAAGATATTGGCTGGCCTGGAATCAGAAGATCAGGACTCTTTTTTTCCCCAGTCAGAAAGTGTTGTGGTAGAAAGAACCTAAAAAGATAATGTAGTCTAGCCACCTTATCAAAATAGGTAATTATGCAACACGTATTTATCTATTTTCCAATAAAGTTTTCCCAATGTCTCTAGTCAGCGTGAGCTATTGTCAAGTTACTTTTATCATTTGATTTTTTTAATAATTCCCAACGTAAACTTTTGTTGGAAATTACATTACCTTTCTTTTCTGTTCTTCCTCCTATCCTTTCACTTATCCATGTTTCTAAATTGCAAGTTTTTTAAAGCAGCCGTTGCTTCTAATTATGATTATATATTAACTTACAGAACCTTCCCACTCGGACTTTCCAGATTATATTATAAAATAAAATAACCCCAGTGATCTTTACTCTTATTTCTTTGCTCTAGTCAAACCTTCTGTTGTTACTCATATTGAAAACAATCAGCCCTGGCCCCAGTTTTCACTGTAACAATATTCTAACCGTGAAATATTACTGATTTCCTGCCATACTTTGCTCATTATTGCCACCCCTCTCACAAGATACCATCAAGCAAAACTACAAGACTTTTCTTATCTGACCAAAATGTTAAGAAAATGAAGAAGGGTTGTTCTTCTTTTTATTTTTTTATTTATTTATTGTTAATAGGTACTTTTGATTCACTAAAAGCTTTCCATCCTCTCATCCTCTTATCTTTTTCCTCATGTTCAGGCTTGTTCTCACCTACAACAGGCTCTTTCGATGTTCTTTCAGTACTTCAATCAGTGATGGTGGTACTGACTTGGAGTTACTCACCCTCTTTGGCTTGGATGGCAGTTAATTTCATGCTTTTACCCAGAATTTCACCACAGGCACCTCATTTTCTCAGTTCATCTTCTGAGAACTTCTTTTTCCAGTGATCATCACTAGCACATTTTACCTCGAATGTGAATGTAAACAATGACCCCTGAACTAGCCAGAGCACAAGAGGGGGTGAGCACCGTACAATGGTGAAAAAACATTAATTCTGTTTCTTTCATGACATCTTTAACAGTTACAATTGAAATGTAAAAGCTCTGGTTATCACCCACAGGCCACAGCTGGAGACAAAACATCTCCCTCTGCAATGATAGCCATGACTGACACTTGCTTCAGGGTCAGAAAGGGATCCAAAGGTTGCTTTTGTTTTAACATGTCCTTTCAGCATTTTTTTTTTAGGTTAGAAGTACAATAAATACAAGCTAGAAAATGTCTTTGTTTCCCCAATGAAGCTTTTATGGAAACATCACTTAAATATTTTAATCAGAAAATCCTATTGCATTTATTTTAATCATTATTTTTTAATCTTAAGGTGACTTTTTGCAAAACCAGTTTCTTCCTCCTTGTCAACCACACTTGTGGTATGTTTAATTTTTCTTCATTTTTGGAAACTTTTAGATTGTCAAAATTACATTTCAGTTGTTCCTTCTAGCACACACCTTTTTTTGAAGATGGTGCAGACTGGAGTTGTTAGAATGGGAGAAAAGAGGGAGGAAGTACCAAAAAGAGAGAAAGTTAAGAAACTGCAAACTAAAATTTTGAAATCAGGTTTGCTTTAGGAAACAAAATATGTAAACTGAAATTTCCATGTGTTTTATTAGAAATCACTTATTAAAAAAAAACCCTATAAAAATTCAATATTTTTACTGGCATGGGAATATTCTTCTGTCACAAATTACATTGCAGAGCAAAAGTTATAACAAACACAGCAAATCACTTCCAAATTGTCACCTTTTCTTTTTCAGTTTCTATTGCCAGGTTTCCTTTCTTGATCTCTTGTATGACTTCCTTTCATTCCCTTCTTTCTAGAAATAACCTTATGCTTCTCACCTCTGTGAGCTTTTAGAAAACCTCTTTCTATAGAACACCTCTCCATACATTGGCTCCATCATCTCTAATATTTTCTGCTTCTCTTTGTTTTATTCCTTCCCCCTTGCCCTTGTATTGATTCCCTAATTCCCTCAACTCAACACTCATTCATTCATGGAGTCTCCTCCAACCATGTTCTTAGTAGAAAATGTTGATATCTGCTCCTACTGGGACTGGCTTTCTTCTGTCACCTGCAATCCAAATCCAAATATTTATACCCTTAGTGGAGGAAGAAAAAGGGAAAGAAATCTTTCTCTTCATGTACGCAACTTACTGATCTGTCCTGCTCTTTTTCAAATTCAAACTTATTCTAACGTGGTGGACAGCAAGCAAAACACTGAAGCGCAACGCTGCTGGCAGACACTGGTGTGACATACTGACTAGATGTGGTGTTGAGGAGGCATAAGCTACTCAGACAGTTGAATCCTCCTGCTCAGAAAACAGCACAGAGCCTCCAATACCAAGGAACATAACTGGAATGATATGTGTAGAGCTGTTTCCAACCAGAGCTGTTGTGCAACACTCTGTGCTTCAACCCCATCTGGGTAACAAGATCCACTTTTGCTGCTTCTCAGATGGGGTTCCCTTGCAGCAAATCTGAGGTTATACCAACTGATTAGCTAAGAATTTAATTTCCAAGACTAGGAATAGATTTCTGTGAATTACTAAAGGGAACAATATGAAGGCTTTCATCTCCATGGTCAGTATGAATGGGAAAGCAGAATAAATTAGGATGTGAGAATCTTAATTTTTCATGGTTTTCCTCCCTGCAGAGGATTTTAATTTTATATTTTATTTTAAGTGATAAGAGAGTCAATCTTGATGTCAATGATCTCAGTGTGGCAACACGGGACCCATCTCAGTCAGTGTCTCTAGGTATAGTACAAATAATAAGTAATGATCTTGGCAATATCAAAATTTCTAAGAGAATTTTTGGAAATAGTATCACAGAGATTAAATGCTACTTCTAATTTTTTAATCAGTTTCTCACAGACAGCAATGCACAGGTGCCTTGACCTTAAACTTAGGTAATTATTATAATTAAAGAGCTAATACTCCATTCACAAATGTCTGCTGCACTATCTCTATTGTCTAAACCCCATTATTCTGCATGTAGTTCCTTTTCTGTTCCCTGTTTCTTTGGAACTCTTCCAAGATTTGCTCAGTTATTGTTTAAAGCCTTTCTCAGTATGTTAGTGTGTTGGTATTTTGTGCTCTGCATCCTATGACTTATGGATTATTCCAGTTTTGGAGAGATATTTTCTATCTCCATTCACAGACATTATTCATCACATATCCAGCAAATATACCCTTCTAATCAATCATTACTGCTAACTCCCCAAATAAAACCATCCTTTCTTTATTGTGTTAAGCAAATTAGTCAAATTAATGTTTTGTAAAACTTGCTGCCTTTTTTGGTCCCCTGGCTCCCAGCCTGTCTCATTCCTCCTCCTCCTCCTCCTCTCTTACTTCCTTTACCAGTGAGCACTACCTATAAACCTCAGCTATATTTACAGGACTATTTCGTCTTATTAATTCTGCTACCAAAATGAAGTCCATGCAAATGAAAGACATTTGTCAGTGTGGCTACCAAACTGTATCCTTTTCCAACCCCAAATTTCTGTCCAAATTAATTTTAAATGGTTTTAGTTAAGGGGTAGGAGGGAGGTACACATAGTGAAGATAAACAATTTCAATTTCAGACATTTTAAAGAAAACTAATGTATTGATTAAAAGAAAGCAGTATCTCTCTCCTGTTTTACCCTACACGGCAATCTCAGATAGAACAAAGATTGCTTCAATTCCTTCTTCTGCCTGAGGGGTTTTGAACCACATCTCCTGGAAGAATGTTTAACTACCATGATATAGAGATTTCTGGGATAAAGACTCTCTCAATCTCTCCTGCTGGTGCTATTCCACTTGGTTTAATATACTTAAATATTCTGAGAGACAGTGAAAACGACTCAGTAACCTGAGGTCTGGGGTACTCATGGGGAAAATGGGACCTCAGGGTTCAGGTTCTTGCTTCAATAAATATCTAAATATTTTTAAACAAAGCAGAAATTTAACTGGAAAAATGGAAGGAACTTAAACCAAAGTATGACACAACACAGTCTCCAAGGTGTTCTCATGGACAGTGACAACTTCTGAGGAAGAGCATGGAGTCTGGACCTTCAACAGATGAAGCACAATGACAAAAGATGGGGATTCCATGATTTTATGAAACTAGTGTGGACAACCTGTTTTCTCAGTTGAGAAACTGTTCAGCCACTGTATAGCAACTTTGCATACAATTTTGGCATGGCAGAAAATGTATTTTAGTTTAAAGAACTTGCAAAGATGTTCAAACCCCAGTTTTACTTCAGTTTTGGTAACTGCAACAGTAGTCAAATATATGTCCTTGAGGGAAGGAAGGGAGATATTTCTGCCAAACTATCCTTGGAGGTTAGAGATCAGTAGATTTCATTATCATAGAAAATAGCTAGCAATGTGGGATGGTAGGCAGGACAAGAAGTGAACAGAAAAGGAGTTGAGTTATAAATATACAACCACCTCTGTAACTGACCTCTATAGTGAAAAATAAGTACTGTTGCTTAACATCTCTGTTGCTGTTCTGTACAACAGATGAAGGATGGATACCCACTTTGGAGATTTAACCTGAAGCTCCATTTCCTGTGAAGTATAGATCTCAAGGGAAGACATTTTACCCATGTATAAACAATTTGCAAAATGACATCTTGTATCATTTCTATGGAAAAATGAAAACATGCAGAGATCTCCTTCTACTTCATAACGACTTAAGGGCTTGCTTCAGTCAGACGCTTCAGAATACACCTAGCTTAAAACATAAATGCAGTCCATAAAGACACACATTTCTAAAGCTTGCCAAAGATCACCACAAATTACATGTACTACTCCATGGGACACATAGCATAAATAACATCAAATCAATCTGTTAAAAATTTACTTCTGTCATGTTCCTGAATGTTCCTCCCTCAAAACATGGTGCCTTTTTAAAAAGAAATCCTGTATATTTTCAGAAATTATGTTTTCTTTTATTCATAAAGAGTTCATTAATTAAAGCGAGCCAATATTGTCAGCAGAGATGCATCTGTTACTCTCAGGAGTCTCCAGGACAAATCCTGTTTTGGTGACGTCTGCCTTACTATTGTCCTAATGGAGCAAATGGCTGAAGACCGAGTTCTTTCTGATGTATATGTGTTATATATGCAATTAAGTCTTGCTATAGTGAAGAATCACTGTCAGCAGAGATTATTTTAATGGATGTACAGTATTACTTTAAACTAAGTCTTCACCATCTGTTCATCTTAATTATAAATGCAAAACCAACATATCTTACATTAGCATCAGAAAATGGGGAAATATCAGTGACTGAAATGTCCATATATATTCTTTGTGCAATACTGCATGCATCTGTGCCATTTTTCGTCTCCTCTTCCAAGCAACACAAATTGGGAACGGGGGGAGGAAAGAAGGGGGTAGAAAAGTGCTTATTCCTCACAGATAATTTTCTGGCATGGTTGAATATTTTTTCTGGCAAACAAGGATTCATTATAGACGATTTCAGTATATTATGCTTCAGAATGCTTTCCAAAAGTATGTACTCTACTTGCACTCATACCTCATTCTAGCTCTTTCTGGCTGCCAAATAAGCAGGGAAAATTAAATAAAGAGCCAACACATGCTAATGCCATGTAATAAACTATCAAAAGCAGGTAAAAAAATAATGCAGGAATATTTTGAGTTTAACCAAAGTAAGGCATAATGAGGAAGTAAAATTTAAAAATACAGATCTAAATTTCTGACACATTACTTTTAATGGACCAGGTGGACTTTGAGAAAATAATAAAATAAGTGAAAGTACAGCCTAAGTGGTGGAAATCCATGTTTATAATCTGCGGCAATTTGGTAACTTGATAGTAGGTGTTTGATCCTACAAGTGTGCATCACTATGAGAAGCAGCATTACAACAGTTAAGACTGAGTTAAATTTTACTGATTTTTAAATACTTTGCCATCCCCCTGCTGACTCAGTTTATCAAGAAATTTATTGTGCTTTGTGGGTTCCCCAGTCAAGATCAGTAACCCAGATCTAAGGGTGCTTAACTAAAAGGGTCCCAACATACATCACTACTTTATATATGGCTTGAGGCAAACTGATGAGCCAGAGAAAGAAAGTGTGCCCACTGGTGTCAGTGTTGAGTGGGCTGGCTCAAGAGGATTTACTGCAGTATGTAATGAAGTCTGCATATAAATTCTTATTCATGATTTAGCAGCTTTCTGCAAATTTCATATACTATTCTATAGGTAGTAAAATTGTAATATACACAGATTTAACTTATTCTGTAATATAAGAAAAGATCTGAAATAAAACTATATCTGACTTCTAGGCTGAAATAATTCCAATGAAATCATCAGCAGCAAAACACTGAAGACAGACAGTGATAAACAGTGTATTGGATGCCTGATCCCAGCTCTGTAGAGAGATTCCAGTCTTCACAGTGCTGGAATTTATGACACTATAAATTAGTTTGCTTTTCTGCCAGAGGTCTAACACTATAAACAAAAATAAGGCCAGAGCTAACACAGTAGGTATTACTTTCTCCCCTCTGGCTAAGTCTCCAGATATTTTGAGTTCTACCTCTTGCACCCACAGGACCAGATGGCATCCAGACATTTTCACTGAGAAACTCTGGCCCAGTTCCACTTGTAAAACACTTTCTGGATTTACACAGAAATTAAGAGTTTGTTTTCTCAGGCAATCTACACGTTGTTCAGGGTGACAGAACAAGAACATGTATCCTCATAGGATTATGACCCAGAATGAAAGGAAGCTCAGTGTTGCGAGATAAAAAATTGTGCCAAAAACTTATCCAAAAAACCTCCGGGCAAGATTCCATCACTCTCAAATTTTCAAACTAGTCCTCATCAAACATGAGAGTCAACTTCTAACCCACCTTGCAACACAGATGTGTCCAAATTGAAAACTCTGATTTGGCACATTCATCGCGAGATAATCAGTAGTATTGCATAAATATATAAGAAACAAAAGTAATGATATAATTCTGCACTTTGCATATAAGAAAATATGCATAGAGTAGTCTAACTGCAAACTGAAGAGACAAGATTAGCAGACAATCCCTTTCTGTAGATTCTTACTACTAAATGATAAGCACTTCGAAGAGATGGCTGGCATTGAGTCATTAAGAAGGATAATCAGACTCAAACAGCGGTACAGGATACAGGACTGGTTGATATATAAACACTGTATCAGTTCCTGTCTTGAAGTGCCTACAGCTACAGTATAAAGAAAAACTTTTGCAAGTTTTTAAATATATTAGTGAAAATAGGCTTGGAGAAGTATTTCCCAACAAATTTTTATTTTGAAAATTGTCAGGAAAAGCAAGTCATTAATGCTGATAATTTGTACTGGCGAAATGTGTATGGCCTTACATTACACCGTCTTACAGAACAATATCAAATATGAAAATCAAAAACGTTTTGTGATAAACAGCATTTTTACTGATTGCACATGATTATGTTAAGTAGCTTCTTCTAACAGTGTCACAGAGGTGATTTAATAGCTCCTATAACGAATCTTCCCAGATGACCTCTCACCTCTACTGATGAAGCTTATTCAAAACCTACTGCCCTTTGCTCATTTTACCATCTTTTATTTCCAAACTGTTTCCATCATAAATACTTTTGGCAAAATTCTTCTTTCCTCTGAACAAATTTTCCTGTGGACATCTCATCTCATCTCACCTATGTGAGTGATGTGAAAGGACACATGTCCTTATCACTGTTCTCATTAGTATTTACCCGAAACCACCATGTCATCAATAAGTATAAGAAATCATTCATCAGGTATCTTTCTTTCATCAGTGCTTCTTTCTTTAAGCACTGAAGTAAAATGTGGCTCTGAGAAGGAAATTCACGCAGCTCATTTTTAACAAATGATTGAGAAAAGAAAGCCCATGTCCTAGAAATACCAAAAGGAAAAAGAATGTTTAAAATTGTTACCATCCTATTCAATGAATTTAGAGAAAAATTTATATGTAAAACCAAACAAGCATGCACTGAAAATACACATAAATCTGTAAACCCACAGATATTAATAATAAACTTTAAAAAAACGCCAACAAAACTAACCTGGAAGGAGTTAAAAAGCAAGTCATATCATTATAGCTGGGATAGGAAGAAATTTAAAGTTACTATGAAGGTCAAAAAAGGCGAAGAGGAGAGAAGGAAGAGTTCCCTATGAGAAATCTAGGCGGTAATAATCCATGGATCCCGCAGGAGCGGCAGGCAGGTTGCCACAAGCAAAGCACAAATCCCTAGGGGGCAGTACATAATTAACAATTTGAAGATGCAGCCATTGTCACAAAGACAGGGACTGCTACCCAAAAACGTGAGCAAGCATTTTGTTTTCAGAGCAGCTTGCTGATTACACTATAAACCCATATTGTTTGCCCTTATATAACAACGAACTACTTTCTTTCACAAATAATTTCCTCTAGGATCATTAGATTTTCTAGTAAAGTGCAGGAATTGCAGAATGTATGGACAACAACCAGACAGAACGAAAGAAAAGCAGTAATACACTCTTGTTGGGGGAGGGGGGAGGTAGAAAGAAGATGAAATAAGCACCAAAATCGTCTTGATTATAAAGGTAAAGTAAAACTTGAGTTGATATATATATTATATATAATTTTTTTAATATAATTTGAAAAAAAAAAAAAAAAAGAGCTACTATTGAGTTTATAAATCAACTTAAATCATTGAAACAGTAAGATTTTTCTGATTCGGCTCCGGGATTGAATGATTTTTCATACCATAGGGTAAACAAATCAAATTTGTATTTTTGTTTCTAGGTGAAAATAATGCAATACTTACAATGTCTGCCTGCTGAAACTATCAAATAGAGAAGTACCTTTATTCTTCAATTTTAAACTCAGAGCTAGCGATCAGAGCAGGCTTGAAGAATACTGAAAGAGTACCTGTGCTATACAGGATTGTCAATCAGTAAAGCTGTGATTTCACATTTTGAATAATGTAAGTGCCAGGATACAGCCACCTTGTAAATGAGCAATTTTAATGGTGCCTCTGTATTGTGTGTATACCTGCAAGTGCTGCTGATGTTTGTTTTTCTCCTTGAGAATGCAGATATCACAGGAATTCTGGCTCTCCATATCATACAGCAGTATACACACAAGACACAAATATGGCCCATTTATAAGTAATTTTCAGCTGCTCTTTCTGATCCCAAGTTAGAGCTGATAAATAATGTTAATATTCTTTTATTCTAAACCCACATTTTTGGAAGCAGAAAGCAAATAAGTAAATTACTGCAATCAGCAAAATTTTATTTTTTCTATGCCATTTCTTTGTTGTTATTGAGGATTAATGCTTTTTTCTAATAGTTTCAACCACAACCTTCCAATTCTGTTGTCTACGCATGGGGTTCCACACAAAGTGCTATCCTGTCATGAAGATTGCCATATTAAACCTACTTCTGGAAACTTCACATATAAATCATCAGCTTTGCAGGCACACAAATCAAAGTTAAAATTTCTGAGATAGGAAGATAAATATAAATTATTACCAGTACAGAGTCTGTCCCTGTTCATTCTTTGAGGATGCCTGTTACAAAATTCAGCAGGAAAAACAATATGTTAAAACAATCCAGTCTTCAGATAAAGTCATTGTAGTTGCATATGAGAATCTTACAGTCCCTTAAAAGGATATGGTGTCTAGCATGCTTAAAGTCTTATGTAAGGCTACTTCAGATTTCTTTCATTTTTGCTGTTAAGATTTTCACAGTAAATTTTCTTTTCTTATTTTTTTTTAAATTGCCTGTGATCAAAGCTCAAATACAAAGCCTAAAATTAAACAGACGAAAGTCTGACAATATGCTCAGACTGTCTCAAAACTCACAGACCTGAACTCTATCACAAGGGCATTACCTCATCTCTAGAGCGGGTTTAAAGCAGTATAGAAAATCATGGTTGCAAAAAAGAGAAATTTTGCTTACTAACAAAGATTAAACATTTTCAAGCTTTCCAAGAGAAAGGGCAGAGGAATTAGTTTTGAGATAATCAAAATATTTTGAAAATTTCAAAATAATATTAAGCCAATAATTTGAGGGATTTCCAGCTTCAAAGAAGAGAGTCTGAAATCTTTGGAAGCTTAGCTTATGCATTTTAGAAATTCCTCAAAACCAACACAAGACATTTTGGTTGCCATTAGTACAGGTTTTTTGAGTGAAAATGTGTTTCATTACTACGTGTAAAAGCAGCTGTATTTCATATGTAGAAGACTGAACAGAAACACCATGCATGTATCTGTTTCTAAAATGAAACCAAGAAATAGACAAACATACTAAGAGGAAAGGAAAATCAGTCTTCAATCAGTATTGCCTTTAGCATGGTATTATGAGAAAGACTATCACCCACAGACATACAGGAGTAAACTTCTTGATTGCAGAATTTGCTGATGAGAACACCAGAAAGTCTTTCCTCTGCAGCTTTAATTTCTGATATTCTGGACTCCATTACACAATATTCTTTCATCACTGACTACACTTTATTATGCACTGTAAATGTAAAATACTTATTCTACAATTATAGGCATAACCCTAGTAAAAGATCCATCTTTGGAGACTTCCTATTCATGTAAAAATAATCATTTAGAAATCTATTAATACCACTAGAGTTTTACTGACCATGTATTTTGAAAAAGTTGTAATTTTTTAATTTTAAGTTGTCAGTCAAAATGGGGTAAATTTCCCATTATTTTCAATGAATTTCCAATAGATTAAATAACATTAGGTACCTGTTACTACATCATACTTGAAGTTAAATTTGTCTGTAATGCAGATCACATGGACTTGAAGAATTTGATTCTGATGAACATGCTGAGTTAATTAGAAGCAACATTCCCTGTCATCTCAGAACAAAAGCTAGTCACAAGTAACCTTGAAATATTATCTATTTCAAGAAATGGTCTAAACAAGGAGCTGACAATTTTTAAAGGGCAATTGGCAAGATTATATGTTTCTTTCCTAAATCACAGATAAACTGTGATAGTAGGAACTCAGTAGGAGCCAGGAGACATTGTTTCTAAGGCATTTACTTTACACCTCGTCAGTTGGCTGGTGCTGTATCACCTGTCTGTGAGGTGGAGGTTTCCCTGTTTGCGCTGAGTTTTATAGAGCCAAGAACTGGGATCTGCTGCCTCTTGAAGTGCTGCTCTCAGCACCACAGTCTTCATCTCCTACCTGGGCTGCATGTTGCTTGTCATGGATCCCTGTTCTGTATTGGGAACTTGTGTCATAGGTTGCTGATGCTGGTCTGAACTTGGGACTGGTGGCCAACTTTTTGCAGCCCTAATAACATAACCATGAAAGTTAAATTATAATTTCTTATAAAGACTAAGAAAAAGAAAAAAGAAAGCAGCAGGTAAGAAAATATGCACACATGTGGTGACATGGCTTCATTGTTTGCTTTCTGACATTGCTTATCAATGGAAAGCACTCAAAAGAACAGGCTACATATAAAACCAGACTATTCACAGAGCAGTATTCCAGAGTCAAAATTTACAGTCTCTGCAATGATGGGGAGAAGAAACTTTACAATCTGCTGTTGAACTTTAATCCCGCTGCCTACACACAATGTGACTGGGGTCATTGCTTGTGAAAAGCAAACACTCTTCCACTGCTGGCATTTGGGAGTCAGTAATGCTATATGAACTGTTGCAAGATAAGAACAAAATGCCACAGCAAACCAAAATCCATACTCTGAGCATCTCCTTACGTCTGGTGACTTGACGAACTTCCAGTGAGCTGTGAAAGACTGCTAAACAGTATAGATTTTGCTCGACACTACTTCCAACTCCATTTAAGAGAGTACTGCTGTAAAGAGTCTCAAGAATGCTACTAATAGGATAATTATAAAAACAAGACTAAGTCACAGTATTTATTTTTGCTTGATAGCAGGCATTCCCAAAATATTTGTTCTATCAAAAGTGATGGGCTAGAGAATAGAGTAAAATCCTCATAGTCTGATCCAAGCTGCAAACTACTGATCTGAATTTCTCTTTCCAAGAGCAGCCAGGGAGAATTAGATAGAAGTTTTGACTGAGTCTTGCCCCACGTTTTCTGTTAAATCAACTTTTCTAAGTGTAGTTTCCTTAGGGAAACTTAATTTTATTAATTTCCGTTCTCATTCAATCATACTTTATGCTTGTCTGTTGATTCGAAGTTGGTAATTTCACTAGCCAGTTGCAATAAAAATTGAGAGGTTGAAAGGTCACAGAGATGTTAAGCTCATCCAGGTTTCAGAAAAACCCCCAAACCTCACATGGTCATGTTTAAACAAACAAACAAAACAAAACAAAACAAAAACAACAACAACAACAACAAAAAAGAAAAATAAAAAAGATATCTTTCATACAAGAAAGGCTACAGTGTGAAATTACCACTCACAATATATTCTGGAACTCAGATGGGAGTGTAGCCCTGGGAAATAAATCCATAGAAAAACTGGTGTTGTTTTCCTGCTCATAGAACTAATTTTTGAGTTTTCTTCCTCAGTGGCAATCCTTGGCAAAAATGCTGTGAAGAAAGAATGACTCTCATAATTTATCCACATAAAATATGTGAAACATCAGAACCGTAGAACTGTAGGCAGCAGCTCTATTCTCTACCTTAACACTAAGCTAAAGTAAGATACTAGTCAGCTGCATTCTGCCTACAGGCAAACCTACTTAGTTTCTGGCTTTCTCTGTTGATAAGCAACAGGGCTATTCTGCTTTCATCCCTAATAAACAGTTCTAAGACTACTTTCAAATACAGTTAGAGGATGACAGCAGTTTCTGCTTAGCACCAATGTTGGCTGAATCTCAACAAGAGACACAGTTCTATCGCCTAATTCTCTGCTCCTGTAGTTTTTGAGATGAAAATGTTGTCATGGGTTGCAAATACAAAATAAACTTTTATAACCATGAAAGGATAAATTTTTCTTATGTGACACTGAAATTCCTATTTGGATAAAATAACAAGTTCTTCTAACTGTGATTGTGGAGGTTCTCTTCTATTTACGGAGAAGCAGCACAATAAACTTATGCTATCTCAGACTGCATGACATCTGGCCCCAGGCTCAGTGCAGTTTCTACATGCACTGCTTCCTGTCAGAGTAATTAAGTGCATTTTTCTTGATTAATAAAAATCCAAACAAGATAAAGAGCTAATTTGCTTTCTGCTCTGGGTCCCAGTGGATGAAGCCTGTACATATTTCTTGGGGGTTCTTTACCATTTTCACTTCAGTACTGAGATAAATCTAATGACTTTCCCAAGAATGCTATAAGCAGGTAATTTTTGGATGCGCCAAGTTTTCTGTAATAAGAGATGTTACTTAAATATCTATTAAAGTCAGTTAGTTTAGGCTTGAGGAGCTGAAGGAAGGAGCCAATATAGACAGAAATATTTTCTTATTTTATCTTCCTGTGAAAAGAGAAAGGTACAGATTGCACTTGCCAGTAATTCAAAGCTGCTACCAATTTAAATTTGCATGAGAAATAGAGGGTGAAACAATACATACAAACCAAATCTGACCAAGGCCATTTTACAGTTCAAACTACATGGAATGCAATAGGTGAACAACTAGCAAAAGCAGTAAGTATTTTCTTCTGACAAATGAAAGTGGAAATCTTTGCTTATATGAGCAATCCTTAATTAAATAACATAGTAATTATCCTAGCAAATTTTATGGGAAAAATAATTTAATAAATAATTGAAAACAAACTGAATTGGTGCTGAATTTGGCACCCTGGCACAAAAATAAAGTCCGTGTAGGAATGGGAACTAAAACTGCTTTAGCAAGCACTTGTCAGATTTAGAAACATGGAAGGTATACCTCAGAAACTCCCTTAAAAGATTCAGCAAATTTACATATAAATCCCATTCTCTCTCCCCATCTACCCTCTTTTTTTTGTCAAACACCTCCAAATTTTAACTGCATAGGAGTAACTGTATGAAGTGACCCCTTAGAATATACCGAGCAGATGATAGCCTATCCATCATGTGACTCCTTTGCAATATATGGGGCTAGCTTAACAGCATTAAATAAATCTCTTTCCTAAAGCTCTGTGTAGGTTTCTAACATGCAGAGATTTTTTTTAAAAAATATATCCTTCATTTCCTATCCACATAAAATGTGAAATGTTTGAAACCACTGTAACATTGTAATAAGGAGTTTTAAAATACCCTGATGGGTCAAACCACAGTCTGCTTTCAGGGCTCTCTAGTGGATTTGACATGACCAGCAGCAGGCCTGTGGGTCACACTGAGAAGAAGCCAACAATTCACAGTGGGTGAAGACTTCTTGGAAGCATTAGAAGTAAAAATGGTTACGTTTCATATTAAAACTGTGCTAAATGCCTGGCTTAGCCTGGTCATTTGGGGCATTCAACATATATCTCTAAAGCTGTGAGGTTATTTTTAATACTCTTGCAGGTCACCTTTAAATGAATTTGCACTTCAACGATTATCTTTGCTAGAGCACATATTATACTTACTGAAAGTAAGGAAACTTACAAGTGCTGTATTGCATCCTCAGACCGAACATGGTTCATTGCAGCATGAAGCTCATTGTAGTGCTCTAATGATTCTGTTAAAATTCTGGTCAGCTTCTCCCAATCAGATACTGGAAAGTAACAAGGTTCTCCAACACCATGGGCAAAGTGGCAGTAAATTAGTGGCTTATGGGTAAATACGTGCTCATCAACTCCCTGGTGGTAACAATATAGAGATATAAACAAGTATTCACACAGCATATTAACCCTTTATCACTATTTTCTCCTTTGTGTGTGTGTGTGTGTATGAATGTATGCATTTAAAGAAGTCTGGGAATGATCCTGTTAGCTACAGAACCAGTATCAGACAGTGTTTTAATTTTTTCCATCAGTCTCTGTCAGCATGCCATTTCTAGAAGTCTAGCTTCAAGATCTCTCGGACTGTGTCTTCTCTCTGGAGACAGCTGAAAAGGGTTTAAGATGTAATGCAGGCTTTGGTGATAACTTTTCATTTCAGCTCCTGTTCTGGAGGGAAATGAGGTCACCCAAAAATTACAAGATTGTTTTTCCTGGGTATTTTATGCTATTTGCATGTAATTTCATTTAGTTTTACTCTGCTTTCCTTGGAGTACACTCTACTTCTGTGTATTCTCCACTGATTCCTAATATTCTCCTAGTCTTTACCATGGCATGCAACCATAAGGTGGTAGCATCTGAACAGAAAAAAGGTAAATAGTCTCATTATAAAGAAGAATATTGTTCAAGTATGCTTCTTCAAGTAAAACAGAGGACAGATTACTTCTTATGAATGCAGTGATTTTGTTTTTACTGTCTTTTCTATTATATTGAAATTATGTCCATTCAGATCAGGAATAGAATAAAAAAATCTATAATAAAAAAATAATATGTAAAATATATAGTTCCAATATTATGACATCTATTTTGTCTTCCTAATGCTTAGAAAATAATATGGCATGATACATGGCAGATATAAAAAGATAAATCTTACCTCATGTAAAGAATCACACCTTAAAGTACCTTCTGTAGCATATATTAGAATTTTGTTAAAATGTTCAGTATCTTTTTCATCTATACATTTAACTGAGCAACTACAGGATAATTTCATGGAGCCATAAAAGGACCAAGCAAATAGGAGTCTATGTATCTCTGGGGTGGTGAAAGTGTTCCCTGCAAAAACATTTTCATTCATACACTTTTTTTTTTTTTTCCCTTATACACGATACTGTCAATCCCTCATTAGAAACTAAAATGTTTCAGCCAGTGATATGCATTCTTGGGTCAGCAAAACATGAATATTTACTTCCCACAGTATGTATGTTTAATGGGCAATTAATGATCTGTTGTAAAAGGAGTTATATAATGAGGTTGTGTATTTGCCTTGGGAATGGTGAATCCTTCCCCTCCACCCTCCTTTCTATGACTTTCATTGTTGTAATCCCATTTTATTTATCTCTGACACACCTCTTTCTCTTTCAGGAAATCCTGGCTGTATTCTACTGGAGCCCCAGCTTCTGTTTAAAACTTCTTTTTTCTAGATTACTTCTTTTGTTCTGCATTCCTCCCAACTTCACTCTCAATATAGATTATCCTGAGACGCTGAATACCAAAGGTCTACACCAGCATTATAAACAGCACATCAAATTTAAGATTGCCTAAAACGCTTATTTCTGACACGTTGTTCAGCTTGACCCTTTTGGGCACCCTTCATTAACTGTCACTTTGCTACTCTAACTCTACATTTTCTCATTTGTTGTTATCAGTCAACAAATTCTGGTCTTGTTAAAGGCAATGAAAATGTTCCTCTTGACTTCAGGATTTTACTGAGAGCACCAACTCCTGCATGGTTTCTTCAAGAATGTTGCACTCATCTTTAGGAATTGGCAAATTAAAGTCTCTCTGCCACAAATTGCTAATACAAAGGCATTCACTGGAGTATGCAGTTACCTTGATATTTAAGACTAAACCCAGCAAGCATGTTAACAGGTGTTTGGTGAGCAGGTGGCTCATGTAACCATATTTCCCCCAACATCTTCATATTCATGTACAAGCTAATTCAGTGTCATTTATCTATTTTTATGCCTAGCACATATAACTATTAGGAATTTCATTTGGAAACTTTCCATGATTGGGGTATTTGTAAAAATGCTCCTTTTAGCTGTGACCTTTTGATCCAGCCGTATTATGAGATTCTAAAAACTGACATCCTGCTCCTTGCTTCTAAAGAGATGTTAAATAAGCAGCTCTCAGGAACCATGGGTAAAACTCTGACCTCAATCCAAAAATGAATATTTCCAAATGCATTGAAAAAAGGAAGTTGTCTTTAAAACGCAGAGATAACATAAAAAAGTTGAGAAACTGTTGAACTACAGAACACCAAATTATGGTGTAAACAGCATAGTTGTCCCAGCAATATCTCTTTACAACCAGAAAGACTCTTACTATGCTTTTTATAACATTGATTCCCCTTTGCCAACCTCACATGCACTCTTTCAGGCTTCCCAAATTGCTGCTCTCTCCCACGCACCTGCTGATGGTCTCACACTACTGCTCACTTCTTGCCAGCTTGATCCACAGTACTAAAAATGTTCTCACTCATATAAAGAGTGACAGCTGAATTTGTTAAAAGGTAACCCAGATAGGAATTCTAAACAAAAAGCAGAGCAGCTTGGAAAAAAATTAATGCAGGTTCACCAAGTTGCCAAATTCTATGGTATTTTTACAATAATTTCTTTTAAAAAATTAGAGTCAGAAAAGTTAGATGTATTTTTCTTCCACTTCTTTCCTCCATCCTCCTTCACTTTCTGTCTGCAGCAGGCAACAGGCAGTACAGGAATTGTTATGAGAGTGCTTTTTCTAGAAGATTCTGCCAAACTTTATGGGCACGAGGCAGCAGAATGAAATGGGAGGATCATTCATATTTGAAAAGATAACTGTCATGGTAACAGTTGAATGTGGACTTGCAAAGGGCTGAGGAAAGAAGCATAGAGCTGTCATTTCCAAGGGGAGTCAGCTGGACTCCTCAGCACCCTGCATGCTCCTCTCTCGCAAGCACAGGGTAACTGTTGTCCATCTACCTGCAATGAGTAAAAACACAGCATGTGGTTACAGCATTACAAAACTGGGAGGGGGAAGGACATACCAGTGGTTGTGTTTCAGTTTGTTAGCTAAACAACAACAACAAAAAAAAAAAAAAAAAAAAAAAGGAAGAAAGAAAATAAAGAAGCTGTCAGCTTTAATCCAGAGCCCAAATTTTGCCCTCTGCTACATCAGGCTTCACCTATTAGATATCTCCTTCATAGACTGTAGGCAGAGTAGAGAGATTCCATGTAAGCTTTATGTGAGCTGCCTTCAATAGGGAAAAAACCTAGTTAGTGGGAACCAGCACTCTGCAGACATGTTAACCCAGCTTTTTCAAGACAAATGGTAAGTGCGCAGGGACCATGGATCTGCCATATTTTGGTTGTTTCTAGTACGTGAATCAGCTAGTTCAAGATTTGCACTACACGGCACAGTAGCTTACTGTACAGACAGGATCAGAATAAACACATTTGGGAGCACTAGCATTTTCAGGAAGAGTTCACATTCAGTTTTAGAGCAGCTCGGAACACAAACCTAATTTCTTAATCATATGGAAGCTTGTCATGGGTGCCAAAATTTGGAGCTTTCAAAAAATTTTGTTGTAGTATGTCCATATTTTGCCCTCCACATTGCTGCAAAGTCATCTATCACATCCATGTTTTTGAGTGGATTAGAAGCATGACTCCAATATTCTGAAAAATTGGTTTTACCCTCTCATTCCTCCTACTTCCCTTTTCAAGGAGGAGAGTCTTGGAAAGGCACAAGAAACAAGACACATGAGATCTACTAGTAGATTTAGTAAATACTAAACTTTTAACTGTAAACTTCATGTAACAAAAGCCTAGGAATAAGATCATGACTGTTACACAATGCATTACAATTTAAAAAATAGTAATTAAAACCAACAACAAAAACTTCACCACGTGTTTCAGACCTGACTGTAAAAGTATGTGAAACATGGTCAAATTTATTCTCTTGGTACTTTTACCCTTTAGAGTTTATAAGTTAACTTATAGGAGAGTTAATCCTAAAATTTTATTAGCACTTCTATCCTGATAATTACAACACCCTAGATATCTTATGGCTGAGGTTATCACTGCCTGAGAATGCTGTTCAGGTATGGTAGTTACTCTGAGTATTGACAAAGTCTGTATGTGTGTATTTGGGGAACTCTCCACTCACAGAATCATCTAGGTTGGAAAAGATCTTGAAGATCATCCAGTCCAGCCATTAACCTAACATTGTCAGTTCCCAACTACACCAGATACCTCAGCGCTATGTCGACCCGACTCTTAAACACCTCCAGGGATGGGGACTCCACCACCTCCCTGGGCAGCCCATTCCATCGCCTAACAACTCCTTCTGTAAAGAAATGCTTCCTAATATCTAACCTTCCCTGCTGCAATTTGAGGCCATTACCTCTTGTCCCATCACTTATTATTTGGTTAAAGAGGCTCATCCCCAGCTCTCTGCACCCTCCTTTCAGGGGCTGTAGAGGGCGATGAGGTCTCCCCTCAGCCTCCTCTTCTCCAGACTAAACACCCCCAGTTCCCTCAGCCGCTCCTCGTATGACCTGTGCTCCAGACCCTGCACCAGCTTCGTTGCCCTTCTCTGGACACGCTCGAGTCATTCAATGTCCTTTTTGTAGTGAGGGGCCCAAAACTGAACACAGGGATCAAGGTGTGGCCTCACCAGTGCCGAGTACAGGGTCAGATCCCTTCCCTGTCCCTGCTGGCCACGCTATTGCTGACACAAGCCAGGATGCCATTGGCCTTCTTGGCCCCCTGGGCACACTGCTGGCTCCTGTTCAGCCGGCTGTCAATCAACCCCCCAGGTCCCTCTCTGACTGGCAGCTCTCCAGCCACTCCTCCCCAAGCCTGTGGCGCTGCTGGGGGTTGCTGTTGAAACTCCTGCAGTTGGCCTCAGCCCATGGCTCCAGCCTGTCCAGGTCTCTCTGCAGAGCCTCCCTACCCTCGAGCAGATCGACACTCCCACCCAACTGGGTGTCATCTGCCAACTGACTGAGGGTGCACTCGATCCCCTCGTCTAGATCATCAGTAAAGATGTTAAACAGGAGTGGCCCCAACACCAAGCCCTGGGGGACACCATTTGTGACCAGTCGCCAATTGGATTTAACTCCGTTCACCACAACTCTTTGGGCCCGACCATCCAGACAGCAAAGTGTGTGCCCATCCAAGCTGCGAGCAGCCAGTTTTGCCAGGAGAATGCTGTAGGAAATGGTGTCAAAGGCCTTGCTAAAGTCAAGGTAAACTACATCCACAGCCTTTCCCTCACCCAGTAAGCAGGTTGCCTTGTCATAGAATGAGATCAGGTTTGTCAAGCAGGACCTGCCTTTCATAAACCCCTTCTGACTAGGACTGATCCCCTGGTTGTCAATTACATGACTTTTAATGGCACCCGAGATGACCTGCTCCATGACCTTCCCTGGCACAGAGGTCAGACTGACAGATCTATAGTTCCCTGGATCCTCCTTTCTGCCTTCCTTGTAGATGGGTGTCACATTTGCCACCCTCCAGTCCAATGGGACCTCCCCAGTTAGCCATGACTTCAGGTAAATCATGGAAAGCGGCTTGGTGAGCACATCTGCCAACTCTTTCAGCACCCTTGGGTGTAACCCATCCAGTCCGACAGACCTGTGTGCATCCAAGTGGTGCAGCAGGTCTCTGACCACCTTCTCTTGAACTATGCTGACCTCAATCTGCTTCCCCTCCCCATCTCCCAGCTCATGAGGCTGGGTGTGCAGGGAACAGCCAGTTCCACTGATAAAGACTGAGGCACAGTAGGCGTTGAGCACCTCAGCCTTCTCCTCATCCTTAGTTACCATGTTTCCCTCTGCATCCAATGAAGGAGGGAGATTTTCCCTAATCCTCCTTTTTCTGTTAACGAATTTATAGAAACATTTTTTGTTATCCTTAACAGATGCAGCCAAGTTGAGCTCTAGCTGTGCTTTGGCTCTCCTAATGTTTTCCCTGCAAAACCTCACTGCATCTTTATAGTCTGAGAGACCTGCTCCCTCTTCCAAAGGCAATAGATTCTCCTTTTTGTTCTTGAGATCCAGCCAGAGGTTCCTGTTTAGCCAGGCCGGTCTCCTTCTCCGCCTGCTTGTTTTCCGGCACACGGGAACAGCCTGATCCTGTGCCTTTAAGGCTTCACTCTTGAAGTACGTCCAGCCTTCCTGGACTCCCACACCCTTCAGGGCAGCCTCCCAAGGGATTTTGTTAATCAGTCTTTTGAACAGGTCAAAGTTAGCCCTGCAGAAGTTTAAGGTGGCAGTTTTACTAACCCCTCTCTTTGTTTCTTGAAGGATCAAAAATTCGATCATCTATTGATCACTGCACCCTAGACGGCCTCTAACCTTTACCTCCCCACAAGCTCTTCCTTGTTCACAAGCAGCAGGTCCAGGAGGGCACCTTCCCTGGTCGGCTCACTCACCAGCTGCGTGAGGAAGTTATCCTCCACACATTCCAGGAACCTCCTGGATTGTTCTTTCTCCACTGTGTTGTGTTTCCAGCAGATACCTGGAAGGTTAAAGTCCCCCACAAGAACAATGGCAAGTGTTCACTCAGACTAGAGATGTTAAAAAAACAAGTGTTACATAAATCATACAATAATCTATAATGTTTAGAAAAGAGTAATTTATACACACAAGAACTACATGGAAAGATCTGTATTACCTGGAATACATGCATCAAACAAAGTAAAAACATAATTGATCCAGTCACTGTGGGTAGAAAGTTCTGGGTCATTTTCTGATGCAGACAGATTGCATCTTGTATGAGTGAGATGATAGATTTCACTACACTGTAACTGCAGCTCCAGTGCTGGAAAAGGATATTTATGGTCCTGCTCTATATGGTGGTTAGAGCATCCATCTCTGGGAAGTGGATAGCAAACAGAGAAAAATGTCTATGAGAGATTAAAAAAATAGCATGAGTGGAGAAAAGGATAATTATTTCTTTCAAAATATACCCACATAAATATTTTAATAACACTGAAACCCAGAAATTGAAAGCACGAGTTGAAAAGGTTTTCACAGCCAAAGCACACAGTGTTAAATATCTTATTCACTCCCTGTCTCACTCGATGGAGATCATAATTACTATCAAGTTAGTATGAAACCTGCCAAATGAGTCTGACTTCAGGGCAGTGTGCTCCTTTGCAGCTGTTTTCCTTCCAGAATGCCTAATAATCTGTGTATATTTCATCAAATTGGGATAGTTCAGAGTCTGAATGTTGTTTAAAAGAAAGAAAAAAAAAAAAGGCAGATAGCACCGTAGCAGAGTACCATGCAAAGGGGAACTGTAATAGAGTTGTTAAATTTCTTAGGAAGAGTAGCATATTGATCCTTTATCTTGGATCAATCCAATTACAATTCTATTATTAACATCTTTACGGTCTTTTTAACAGTCACCTAAAAAGCAGAAAACTTGGAAAAATTACGCAAGGACATTTTTTTTTTCTCCCAGGTGTAGCTCAGATAGAACCGGTCAAATCACAGAATCCTTCATTTGCAGAACATTTCTATATGAAAGAAAAAAAACCACCTGTAAATCAGAAAGTTAAAAGCAACATCTTGAAGCTAAACAGAAGTTTAGAAAACTCATACACTTTTGTAGAAATTACTCTTTTGATCAGTCAGCATTTTCAAATGAAATCATGTCATAGAATATTCCTAATCAACTTAAATGTAAAATATACTAATATATGCAGCATCAGAACTTTGATTCTCTACAGTGAAACCAAGTGGTATGAGAAACCATTTGATACATGTTTCTCAATACTATCTATTAGCAAAAAATTTGTTGACAAGTTCAAATCCAATACAAACACCTCAAATGCTGGAAAGATGGTTTGGGGTAAATGCACAAACACAATTTAAAAAAATCTTTCCAGTTATGAAAAGATATTAAAAGTACACAGATTAAATCACTCCTTAGAAGAGAACTCAATGTAAGGGAAAGAAACCATGCTAAACATATTTCAGAGTGACCGGTTCAAATATAAGCATACAAGGAGTCTAACAGTGCAAAATGGTAGCCAGGCACAAGGTCTGCTCTTGAAGATAAAAGGCTCTTGCACTTCAGGTTAATTAGGTCTCTTAAGTTCAGCTGTCACTAATAGGTGAAAAGAAGTGAACCTGACCTTGAACTTCTTGTACAAGGAGATGAATGAATAGTTGAAACACCAACTGAATCTGTCAACTGAAACGCTGTCTCTGCAGTCAGGACACCACTCTGTCCTGACTCTCACAACCACACTGAATCTCATGATTAGAAGTCATCTTATAGGAAGAGTCAGTAAATATAAAATGTTATGGTAGTACTTCAGTATTAAAACTATAATCTTACTTTTGATACTTGATCTTCTCCAAAAAGGATTATTTAACAACATACAATCAAAACTGTCTAGATTCTAATTACCTGTGATGACACACACACACACACACGACCAGCCATACTAGTTTCATAGCAAGAATTCATCCAGACTAGAATGCAATCAGCAGCAGCCACCCAAAGAGAGTGAAAACAACACAAGCACATATAATATCTTCCCCCTGATATTCTCATACTCTTCAAATATTTTCAACTCAGATTTTCTGAGTTGGTTGTGACATGCTTTGTCTATACAAGTAACATAGCAGCCTTCCAGATGTAAGCACTGGTCTCTGCTGGAACGTGTGAAAACTTGTGTTCATTACAGCCTTTGGGAAGGAGTTGCAAAGACCCTTTACCCACTGCATGAACTCTCCTTGTTTTAAACACTTCCCATTCCCTTCACATGTTCTTGCACTGTAAGAAACTGCAAATAATCAGTCTGCATCCACCTTCTTACTAGCAGCTGTGATTTCACAGACCTCCAATATATCTGCTCAGGTTGCCTCTTTTCAAGCCTATTAAGTCCCAGCCACTGTACAGAAGCTGTTCACTGCTTTTGTCATCTTTGTTGCCCTCCTCTGCACTCTTTCAAGTTCTAAAACTGCTTTTGCAGTGACATGACTAGAATTGCACATAATTTTCAACATCCAGGTAAACCATGGCTTTATATAGTGGAATAATTATGTTTTCTGTTTGTTCTGTTCTTTCCCTAGTGACTCCTAACAAATGTATTTGCCTTTTTTTTTTTTTTTTTTTTTTTTTTTGCCAAGCACTGAGTTGATGTTTTTATGAAACTATTTCTCATAACCCCCAGATCTTGCTCTTCAGTGGTAATTGTGAATTCAGAGCCTGTCGTCTTCTACATGAAATAAGTTTGTTTTTCCCAATGTACATGTACTTCACATTTATCTACACTGAATTTCATCTGGGTAATTTTATTACTCCATCACTTTGGCAGTTCTTCACAGCTGGCCCACATCATGACTACCTGGAAGAACTTCACATCATCACCAAACTTTGTCACTTAATTGTTCATCCCTATTTCCAGGTGTCTTACATATACTTTTAAACAGCATGGATCTCTCCCTGTGGTGATCTCTCCTCCATTGCAAAAACCAGCCAGTTACTCCTATCCAGTTTCTCACTTTCTTGGGCAGTTATTAAGCCATATGGAAACCCTTTTACATTGTGACTGTTTACTTTCTGTATAAGCCCCTAATGTGAGATTTTGTCAAAAGCCTGTTGGAAACCCAAGCAGAGTACATCAGTCAGACCACTCTCATTCTTGCTGTTCAAACAGATCCAGCTGTTTCAGCCTTCAGAGCTTTTGCATGGAAATTGCTTATTGCTGTTTATTTATTCCGTCCTTTGGTATTGTTATTCCTTCTCCAGTTTCTTCAACCTTAGGCAGAACTTTGCTGATGTCCCCACCAAAAAAAAAAAAAAAAAAAAAGTTTTCTATATGGGAATAGCCTCAATTTTACTCACAGCAAACATACAGTACAAAAAATTAGTTAGCTTTCCTGGAAAGCTTTTATCCTCTGAGTAGCCATTTTGCATGCTGGTCATCAGATATTTCTGCTGAAGTGATCAAAAAAAGGTTTGGTGGAAATTTTGATCCCCGAAACTAGTTACTCTTTATTTTGGCTAGACTGATCATATTTTTGTATTTAGTCTCTAGTTTACAGTCCTTCCTTTCTTTGTTTAGACACAACTTCAGTTACGTTAATGATCCTTCCAATTTCTAGTAGCTCTCTCTTCTTTGATGATTGGCCCTGCCAGTCTCCTCTTACCCTTTCTGAAGTCTTTCCCAAAGGATGGGGCATGCTCTGCTGCTGTGCCCTTAGCTCAGTAATAATCTTGCTCCCTGGAAGGATTTAATTCTTTTAGTGGCCCATTTTAGCTTCTTTTTAGTGGGCTTCCCTGTTTTCACTTTTTGAAGTTAAGCACACTTGTGGTAGATTTTTTGGCCTTTGTTGCTCCTGTGGGGGGACTGAATTGAAGTACATTACTGTCACTGTCACAGAGCGGTGGTTCCATTGTGAGATTTTGAACCAGATCCTGCACATCACTCAATACACAAACAAGCTGTCACTCAGTGCAGTCTAGTTGTTTAGGGAGCTGATCTCAGCCCCCCTCTCTGCTTTGCTGCTCAGCCAGCTCAGTCACAGGTGCATGGCTCTGTTGGAGGATTTGTGCATGGGTCTGTCACAGAAGCAGGATTAAGGGAACTGAATTCTTTCCTTTAGTAGACTATGCATTTAATAAATATAGCAGAGAAACAAAGTTCCAGAAAAGTGTAGTGCCTGTCGAGGTAAAAGTTTGTTACATGAACATCTTGGCAGGCACATTTTGCCTGTCTTTGGAATTCAGACCCTAACCCCTTAAAAACTGAAACCCCCAAGCCTGAGTACAGGTACAGGCAGTGACAAGGCAGGAAAAGTATGTTTGCTATGCAACCACCACTAACAGCTCCTTTGATCTGGCAGACAAAACATAGTCAACATACCTTTCCCAAAACTATGAAACAAATTAATCACAAACAAATTTTAATACAAAATAAAGGTAACACCCACCCCCCGAAAATGCAGTGCCTTCAGGCAGAGTTTTGCTCCCTTTTCTTCACAGTTCTGTCTTTCATGAGAGATGAAGTTCACTAGAGGCTTCCACAATCTCACTGCATCATGCGTGGCAGGTTTCCAGGCCCTGCCAAGAAGAGTAACACCGTAAACCCTTAAGACACAAAGGCAGACAAATAGTCCTGCTGATGTGTGAAGGTTTGGAGACCTCTGCGTACTCTTTCACTGTACTTCTTAGAGAGTCAAAGGGCTTTTGAGGAGACCTAAGGTGTCTTACGCATGATTCTTGTTTTAAAATACAGTGTTTATTTGCCTGTGTGGGCTCCTGGGGATGCCTTGGCAATGGGTCTAACTGAAGGTTTTGCTATATATGCTCTCCCCTCAGCACCTTTTATCTGTACTTATAACTGTGTTCCTTGTCTGCTCTGTGCAAGACAGAGCACCATCTGTCTGCTGTGCAAGGCTGGAACAAAATGTTAGGATGTTCATTCTCTTTAAATTAAGAGCTTGAGTGTTACCATGAGCAAAAACATTCTATTAAAATATGGCATTTGGTGCACCTACCCAAAGATGCTGATTTACTGAAAAACTTCCAGCAGTGGGATTCATGCATGTGACACACTGACAATTGTGAATTTCTTTTAAAATCAGTTTCTGTCTGTCATACCTATGTAGTTACAAAATAACAAAGGGATAATAAAGCTCAATTGTATATTCACAGTTTGAGATTTCTATTGACAGATCTTCACACTGAATGCTTCTGCAAGAAAGTGTGATTATGTAGCTCTCTGTTAAAAGAACTGAAAACCTCTCCTTTGTTACAACTCTCTTACACACCATTTCTATCATTTGGAATCTTTTAAGGGATGTGTCAAAGTTGACAGGCCCAAATTTGGCCTCCTCTCACCAAATTATATTTGTAGATTTAGAATATCTTCCACATAGGAAAAAATCCCAGCAGTCAGCCTCTCCAAGACAAGGGCTAACTTCTTTGCATAACTGCAGGTCAGCCAATAAGCCAGCAACAATCTACCCTTTCGGCCCACAAAATACAGATTTCTGCTCATGTTCTACACCACCCCTCCTCTTACAACCTACATATTAAGTTGGTACTGGGCTGAAAAATCACTCTGTTTACTCATTTACCTATGGGTTAGATGTTTTTTTTGTTCAGTTTGTCATGTCTAACCTTCCACTGCACCACTGAGAGCTCTATTACATCACAGCCACAAGAGTGCTCTACCAGCACTTTACTGAAAACTTACAGAGCCAACCTTCTGGGATCTCTTCTGTCACACTTCATGTTGCATGGAATTAACAATGGCAGCTATTTTACTCCTTGAATCTTTGTTTTCTAGCCTGCAAATTAGATCAAAAACATTTTCCCAAACTATAGGAAAGGTGGGTGGTTCACTTTGTCCAAAGGAATCCTGAATCTGTAGCAACTAAAATTAAAAATAAAACTTTAAAAAAAAATTATTTATATATATTAAAAAAAACACCAAACCACAACTTGTTTGGTTTTGCTTCATTGAGCATCCAAAAGGATTCCAGGAATAAATTTATGTGCTTTTAAAAAAATCTTTGAGCTATTAAGTTGTGAAGTGCAATAGCATAGGACTGCAAGTCAGGCTGTTGAGCTGTTTTTGACAATAGAAAAATAATAATTTCTAAAATGGTTAATCTCTTAAAATACTTTTTTTTTTGTAACAAAAGGAAAATCTAGAGTCACAGAGTTGCAATGCTTGTCTTCTCCTCCTGCCCTCATAACAACGCAGTAGAAATCTGAAAAAGGATTAATTTGAATGCTTGCACCTAGAGTAGGCATTTAGATTAGTCTTTCCTAGCCTAGATTTATTGGAGAGCTCTATCCAGAAGACGAATATTTTGATTCAAGCATCCTAAAATAATTACTGTAAACTCCTAGTCAGTCTTAGCTACTTTTCCTTCAGACACATAGGTGTATTTTATAAGAAGTGAAATAACTGCAAAAGACAGACTAAGGGCATCTTCCTTGATTCATCTCCTATCTCCCCCATCCTTTTAGACACTTTAACAGGGTGTACAATGGTGATATTGGGTTCCTGGACATATTACACTTCAAAGACTCTCAAGCAAAAAGGTAACAAGTTCAGAAGCTCCCACACTTTAGTAGACCGTTTGGCTTTTGTGAAAGAAACAGCAACAAATCTTTTTTTTCCTTTCATTGAGCCAGCCCCAAAATATTTGATATAAACAAAACTCTGACAAAACAATAATAGCAAAATACTTCACTGCAGTTATCAAACAGTGTGTGTAATCATTCCAAACTAGACTGGAAATACATTGCCCTTGACTTGACAAGGGGCAGGTTATAAAAAGTAAGGAACAATGTCCGAAAATACATTTCCCACCCTGAGACTCTGCATCCATCCCTTGTTTCCTCTGCTCACCCTGCAGCGATGTTGTGTCTTGCCTGCACTAGTTGTTGCTTAGCACTTCTTGGAACCTTTCAGCACATCAGGGAGGCTTTCTAAAGCAGGACTTTAAGTAGAATTTAAATGTTAAAAAAAATATTTTACCCAAACTGCAGGAAGAAATAAACATTAATCAATTGATCAGTGTGTTTTTAATGTCCCAGTGTCTGCCCAAGTTAAATTTACTTTAGGTCCTCCTTTTTGTTTCCAACAACTCTATTCTGTAATGCCAAACTAAATTGCAAAATAATGTGGTCCACTTATTGAGCCCATGTGTCTAGGTCTGTGCATTTAAACTCCAGTAATAAAAGTTTTGTCCTCAGATATGCTGGACACTATTTGGACATACAACAATGCATAAGCACCTCTGTGAGACACCAAGAGAACTTATCTCTAGAAGATTTCACTTGTTTTCTATGGCAAGTATGGAAACATCTCCTTCATACCCTTGTGGAGACTCTCCTTCTGCACATTCTTCAAAGAGCAAACATCAGCTGCCTTCACAGCTTTGTGACTCTATGTCCACATCAGGTGGGAGCAGTGATCCAAGGATCATGAAGATAGACCATAACAGAAATCTCCATGGGTAGCAAAGGGGA
This sequence comes from Athene cunicularia, assembly GCF_003259725.1. Lineage (NCBI taxonomy): Eukaryota > Metazoa > Chordata > Aves > Strigiformes > Strigidae > Athene > Athene cunicularia. The sequence continues at coordinate 14,838,076 of NW_020799107.1, read as the reverse complement.
ACCCACAGAAATCCTACTAGGCTCTGAGGTTGCAGTAGTTCTCCCACATGCTCCTTTATGCTGGAATTGTAATCTATGAGGTTTCGTTGTAAAAAAAATTTCCACAGGCAGATAGCAGATGAGAAACCAGAGGCCTCAGAGCTAGTGCACAAACTAAAGCCCCCCACAGTTTACCTCTGACTTATAAGGAATTAATGGCTTTTATGGTGACTTGTTTCTCTTCTGAAAGTTTTTATTTCTTCTCCCACTCTGCAGTCCAGCACAAGAGCACATATGACTCACCTTCTCTGAAATCTCAGGTACTCAGCATTCCAATGAATACCGCTGACTGTTTCAAAGGCTGGTTCTTACACCACTAAAAACCATAAGCAAATCCTAATAACAAAAATGGAGACAAACACCAAAATAAGATCATCTTAAATAAATAGCATCAACTGAAAACTATTAAAACTCTTACTGATGGCTGTAGTCAAGGCATTGCTGGATTAGAGCATGAAGCTAAATCACAGAGCAGGCATTGGTGTCAGGAATATTAAGATCATAACTGAAATTAATTACTTTTAACAGCCCAAAGGAGCCTAATTTCTCTCAGTTTCCTCTTCCAAGGGTTTTTGAGAACACCTGCCAACAGAATAGATGCTGTTACAGTAAATGTTAAGGCAATGCCTCAGGCCTATAAATATCCAAGCAGGTGTTTCACTTTAAGCACAAGTCCTCCCAGGAGACAACCCATGGGATCTACCTGACCCAAACTGCTCCAACACTAACTGCTTCAAAGCCTAAATGTCATTTTTTGGGTAGTAATATGAATGAATTTCTTCACCTTTCCCAGACCAAAATTAACATGGTCAGATACAATTAACTGAAGTGATATTACTCTTTAGTCATCTGTAGTATCTCATGATTAATAATCAGAAAAGGTACACAAACATAACTTAAAGCACTTCTACAGTTTTTAGCATATTTATAGTTTCCATTGTTTCAAACCTTGGAAAAACCAAATATTCCTGGTGTATGTTTGGCACAAACTTCCTTTATTGCTCTGCCTTTAAATGCATTTAGAGAAAAAATGCCAGACTACAATGCTAAAAAAGGAAATCTCCTTTTCTGTTTCTCACAATGCTAAACTGTGCAGTACAGGAAGTGGGAGAATAGGTTTCCCCACTAGGATGTGGACACAGAGGGGTTGAAAGTCTATTTCCATCTAGGAAACTTCCTTTAACTTTTTGCCTTTTCTGGCACATTTGTTCTGCAGATGCTGAAGGTCCTCCAAACCTCAAAGTTAAGTGAGGTCTTCAACACATTTTTCACTGGTAAAGGGATGTCAAGTCAGGACTTGCAGATTCTGGGAGTTACATATTTCTTTGCCATTGACACTTATCCTCCTCGCCCACTCTTTTTCCATTTATTTCTGGTTAATTTTTTGCTTCAGCAAATCCTGTGCAGAAACCTCTGAAATTAATTTTACCTGGCTCAACCATGGCATTGCAGAACTGCAGGATGTACACATTTAATAGCTATTATTTTACAATTTGTCTTTAGCGTAAAGGCAGCAAAAATAAACCTGTGTATCACAGTATTTTCTGCTCATGTCCAACAGTTCAAAATTGAATAACCAGTGTGCTAAAATCCCTGTAATTGCAATTATCTCTCCCTCCCTCTTGAAACGTAGGCTATAGAACTAATAGTTTATACCAGAAAAATAGTCATTTAACTTTTCACATTTATGACAATGAATGCATTAAATAAGTGATTTGCTCTCCTAAAAAATGTGTCTAGATTTGACTGAGGATAGGTAAAGAGGATGTCAAAAGTTTTATCAGAATTGACAGCATTTCTATTGAAGAGTTACCATTCATCATTAATTGAGCTAATTGAGTTACTCAGAGGCTGTGCATGTGGTATCAGGAGTTTTGCCCTGATTTTTTAGAATCCTTTTTTTAACATCAGTACTACTCAGAAGTGACTCCACTGATTCTTCTACACCTTAAGTGGTGATAAAAAAAAGCTACAGGGAAGACTCAGGTTCAATGAACTGTAGGGAATACTACAGTTACAGACACTGAAGCACAGAAAATACTGTATAGTAACTGCAAGGGACTTGGGCCATCGCATATTTTTCCGATAGTATGATAATAGAGGTCCTTGGCAAACAGAAGGACCTCTGTCCCAACTTCAGCCTTTCTAACCAACATAAGCATTTCCCCCTTCTCTAGAAAGACAGCTACAAAATACTGCAAGCAAACTGTCTCAGCAGTATGAATGAAGACAACCTATTTGCAAAGATGAGATGCAGAAAATACCTCTACATTAGTAGCAAGAGAAAGATTATGTTAAACTGTTAAGAGAATTCAAACACTGACATAAATCACCATACTTGTATTTTTTTCATATATCAAGTTAATTTGACAGAAAGTCAATTAATAGGCAAAGTAAAAAAGTGGAAATACACAGCATTTAAGAATACACAGACTTGATATTCATCTTAATTTTTTGGTAATACTGAAGGATTATTAACATTGCAGAACTAAATTGTATAGCATTTGTAACTCAGTATAGTAAAATACTGCATTTTCCTGTCACTGAAAGGTAGTGAAATGTAATATTAGAATTATTGCAGTATCTGTGTGCACATTTTCCAATATGAATGGTATGCCATAAACATAACTCATTCTACTACTGCATGATTATGTTGAAATAATATAACATGGTCATAAATGAAGAGAAATGATGTTGAATTGCTTGCTGTATTGAAATACTATTCAAGAAGATCAGAATTAAAATAGGGACACTTAGTAAATACTACAGCAATGGTTTTATTCTTTGAAAAGTGTCAATTGTATGTGAAAATGAAACTGCAGACACACTTCAATATTTATCACGCCAGGTACTTCATTCGCATTGTAGAAAATAGCCATATCAGTGGCAGAAATGAGGTATGAAGTTAGCTTGTGTAGTGGATAAAATTATAATCCAGTGAGGTGGTGGGGGAAAAAAATTGCTCTCTATAAATCTCCAAATGAAAAATAAAATATAGGGCTTCATAATGCCTTATCATTTAGATGAACCTGCAAACTAGAGAAGCTAGACAGAAAAATAAATATGCTTAATATGTCAGATGTGGGTTTTGTATTGGAAAACACTCTACATAATTCAGACATGTTACAGTTATTTGGCTGTTTATATAAAACATGTTAAGATAAGCTGCGAGTGAAATAGTTGTAGATGAAGAAGCAGAATTGTCTCAGGATTAAAACAGGCCCTGAAAGATGGGGTCAATTAGTTCAATTCTTGTTCTTGCCAGTAACAGACAGAGATTTCTTGGGCAAGTCATTTAACTCAGTTTTATCTTCTCCATCTGCATAACAGATATGCTATTATTAGGTCCCTCACTGGGATGTTATGTGGTTTAATAGTCTTAACATAGAGGTCCTTGGGTGCAGGGTTCTACATAAACACAACTATTTCATTTTGACAGATGGCAGCACCTTTGAGCTAAGACTGCAACCAGCTTCCATTTACAAATTATTTTCCTTTACAGTTCTGGCTTGGTAAGTGGCCCGGCTTAAAAATCGCTAGGGTTTTTTCCTGAATGCATGCAACATTGCATCTGTTTCTGTCAATAAAATTGACAAAGGAAGAAAAATGATAAAGAAAATAAGGTGCTAGAGGGCATGCTTATACTGCACAATTGAGCGTGATGCAGAGACTTCAGAATTAACACTAGCCGAGCTGATTACAGAACTAGGACAACCCAGTGAACCTGGCTAGTTAGCCAATTTTCACAGCATTGTTCTGAAGACTCACCAGACACTGTGAGGATTCACTATTTCATACCAATTCAGCTGGTACTACCTTGAGGATTCAAGCTACTTATCATGGCATTGGCTTGCCTGGTGCAGAATAGTCTGTAAAATGCTAGAAGCAAACTTCAAATTACCAGTGCAACTTCTGAAAAGTGAAAAAAAAATTGAGGGAAATTTTCTCCACCAAAAGCTACAAAACATAGACACTCACTTTCTAGATGACACAACACAGGAATACAGAAAGACAACTTGCCGGTGGTCCTCTACCATGATCTCCTTGCAGACCTTCAAGGAGAAAATTATCCTCTCAGATGATAAGGAAATCTCTCTTTGATATCACCAAACAGAAAATAACTGAAATATGCTTAAAACTCTCAAATAATCAAACCATGAAAGGTGCTAAAAGATGACAATAGCTCATGTGCAAAACTGAAGTAGTTCATCAGCATCAGAAAAAGTATGTGTATCAATCTTGCACAGCCCATATAATAAACAAACATTTTTATTAAGCATTAAAAATGCCTAGTTAGTCACCACAAGTGATATAAATGCAGGCCAGGAGCCAGCTAGATCTTTCAGAACAAAGCACTCATCCAGCAACAAGTGTATCCTATTCATCAAGTAAAGAGACAAATGTAATGTTACAGCCTGATTTTCCATGCCAAAGAACTTTGCACTTATCATGCCCCACAATACTGTCATCTTCCTTCAATGGAGCTGTCAGGTCCAGCAACGAAACCATGCAAGAAAGCTGTCTCAAGTGCAAATGAAGGGGAAAAATAGGGTGAGGAACTGGAGAAGTCCATGGTATGTTTAAAGGGAAAGTAAATGAATTCTCACTTTCCCCCTTCTCTATAGAACCTAAGAACGTGCTGATGAGAGACCTGCAAGTTCAGCATTGGTAAATACGGGCTTAGACTGTAAACACTGACATTTCCCAGCAAAGTTGTTTAGGAACAAGACCTTGAGCTCTACCTGTTTGGGGAAGATTCTTTCTTGGGAAAGAATGAAATGAAAGAAACAGAGAAAAAAGCAAGAGAGGGAAACCCTGAGAAAATACCAGCTGTAGTAAAATAAAAATGAGAGAAGAGATGGATATAGGGAGACACACAGTCGTGGACAAGTATTTGTTTTTTTTTTAAAAAAAAAAAACATCCAATGTGAATTAATCCCTTTGCCACTCCAAGTTAATTTCCTTCCAGGGTGAACCCTTTGGTAGCAAAGATGATATGCACTTCTCCTAAGAGGCACTAAAGTTTATCACATGGCCTTGGCTGTAACACCTGGGTGTAGGTTGCAGCCAAACAACACCACGTGTTCACGGCAGTGCCTGGATGTGTACTGCAAGAGGAGAGAGAGTCAAAGGGTGGGGACTTCTCCCTCCTCTGCCTTGGGGCTGTGCCAGCGTTTTTCTCATTGCAAGCATAAACCAAGCAGCAGAGCATACCTTCTCAGCAAGGCCTCTAGAACTTACAGACCATTTAAGGGGATTGACCAGACTTCATAGAAAAAACTGCACGCATGTGCAGTTGCACATATCTGTCTGCATCACAACCCCATCTGCAACACCTGTCATCTAGCTCATTTTTTCCTGGATTTCCTACAGAGAAGTTTGGGCCATGGCCCCTATTAGGGGGAATTTCAGTTTGCTCTGGCACAGCCTCATAGCCTCTCAGCAGAAAGAAAGCAGTTTCGAGAATGACAAAAGGAGGACATCGTGGATCAGTGGCAAAAGCTGTAACCAGGTCACAACGGACAGCATCCTGCAGACAGCCTTTGGGTTTGCTGTGCAAGTAATTCAGGTGGTTGATTCCTGCTCAACTCTAGGCCAAGTTTGGCAAGTACAGCATATGACTGGGGACAAGGCTGGGCAAAGAAAAGCAGAGTGGAGCAGGATGTGGTTAGATGCATACTGCATGTGTGGGCAGCTTGCACCGGCTCCGCCCTTCCGCTGGTCACATGCATCCCTTCAAGGGATGGGTGTTTCCCATTTGCTTTTTCTTCTTACTGTGGGCATGCAGGGGGAGAGAGAGGGAGCCAACTCACTCTGATCCTTGTCATAGCTTGATATTAAAGTACCCAGGAGATAGAGTTTGTCCACAAAAGCACACTCTGTTGACAATCTAGAAGGAGTTCAGTCTGGAAAGGACTGAACAGATGGAGCAGTCTGCTGTCCCTGCCAGTCATCAAAAAGGATACTAGGAAGACAGACATGGAAAGGCAGCTATTTCTTGTTTAAAGCAGTTGAAAGGAAAAGCTTGGAGAGTGAAGAGAAATCTGGAAGCACAAACCTAAGTTACAGGGTGCCTAGGAGGCAGTGATATCCTTGGTGTGGGAACAAGCCCTCATTTGCAGAACCAAACTGCTGAGGCTATTTCAGAGGTTAGTCCTGAGATGCCTAAAGGCCCTCTCTCTCACCCAATCAAGGTTATCTCTCCTGCAACCCTCGTGTTTTAAATGGTTCCTTGTTCTTTACAGAGGGATCCTGTGGCATTTTTTACGCTGATGCCAACATGAACTCACAGACAGACTTGATGGTAGCCCATATCCAGCAACAATGCAGAACTGGGTCCTCTACAGGTATTGTGGTTGTCAAAGTACTTGTCAAAAGAGATTCTGCCAAAAAAACCCCTCATGCTTAACAGTTCATAGGAGTCCTTAGAGAATCTGCAGCAATGTCAGGGTGGGGTAGTTTAATTTGCACCAGGTGAGCTCCAAACTCCAGAGGATGGCACAACGACAGAAAACTGCACTGAAACTCAAATGCTAAATAAAGTTAACTTCCACTAAGAAACACAAATACCAAAAAATCATCATCCATTTAGAAAAATGCAAGCCACTACAGTCTGAAGAAAAGCAGATATAGTGAAAAGGAGCAGCGTGCAAAGTAATTACAGCAGAAGGACCCCATGATGGAGACAAAGAATGGAAGGTTAGACTTGCGCATACACAGCATTTTGGAAATGTTGCCTTAGAGACAGAACATCACTGCTGTGAAGCTTCATCTCATTACCATTCTTTCCCCAAACAAGGATCTCTGCTTGGATTTCATCTTCCGTTGGAGTGAATGTGGCATGGCAGCACATGGTAGAAATTAGCCAGGAACCACTAAAGAGAACAAGGCACCCCAGCTACAGCTACTCTGGTAGCAATTTCAAATGTAAATATCTCAGTTTTCTACCAAAGTATGTGGACTGATGTTGCATTTTCATTTTTTAATAAGTCAAAACTGCTGCAGAACCTTTGAAATGAAATATTCTTTAGTCAGAAAATACTCTTTCACTAAAAATTATGTTAGAAAATTTTGGCCTTAGTAGTTGACATATATTTGGATGAAAAATTAAACAGGGCTCCAAGACTTGAGATTTTCAACATATGTTTGAGATTATACATTAGATGCTTCTTAAACTTTTTTCATTGTACTGCTTCACTGATCACTTTGCTTTCTCTTTTTTAAAAGCAACAGCTGTAATTTTACTAGAATAATAATTTTTACTAAGAATGAGAAAACTGCCAATAGCACTGAGCAGAACTTCAGAAAGGAAAGCACAGACAAAACACCAAAAAAAGAGATGCAGCAGATTGTGCAGTATTATCTTAACTAAAACAGTGAAACTTGCTGTTCTATTTGAAACTAGAACTACCTACCATACCTATCCTACCATAAAAGTGTCACATAGTCATCAGAAATAGCTCTTCTCTACTTAGGATTTTCTCTGACCAAAGAGATCAGACACATTAAGCAAAAGCAGTGCAGCCTAGTAGCTGGAAGCACCCTTCAGCCTCAGCCAGTCTGCAAAAAACACATGAGCATGTGGCTCATTGACAGCACTGCAGGGGCTCACACAGCGCATGACACCTGACTTATCTGTAAGAGGAAGATGAAATACAGCCAGGAGATGTATTCTGCCTTTCTCTTGAAAAAACATCACAAATCAAATTATTTTCCTTTGCTGCACAAATCCTTTCACCTCAGCTGAATAAGCTAATATTTACTAATGTACAGAGTTCACATGTGAGTTTCCACGTGCTCGTGTTCTTGCTGACTGCAGATTGGGTTTGGCTTACCAGCACTTTCAGCAAGATGTTAAGCTTGTTTCAATTGCAAAAAATGCAAATTTTTCGTTTGCCTTCTCCAGTTTGGATTTGAGAGACATATAAATATCTCTGAGAGTTTGGGCACAGTGCCCATTTTTCACTGCTTACTTTATGTTAGGAATGGGAGTGGTACAGCCAAAATAACAAAAAACAATTATATTATCTTGTAAATTATAGTACCTATAAAAATAAAACTATAAAGTAAAATGTAATAAAATAAGCAGTGGTAAGTAAGAAACATAAACCATGCAAAATATCAAAACCAACCTAATGTAAACATTTTGGCCACTGTGCTCCAAACAGTAAAATTCTGATTTTAAGAGTGAAAATTTTCTTTTTGTATTGGTATTGCCCTAAGTACTAGAGTGATGCTTTCCAGACATCCTGAAGTGAAAGATGTGGGGACCAAAGCAGGAGGATACACACTTGCCCTGAGAAGTGTGGCTTACAGACTTTGGGCACAGGGATTAGATTGTTCCAAGAACTGTGTCCTTGTCTTTCATCATCTTCCCTGGCCTGAAAAAAGCTGGCAAAGCTTAGGCCACATTTTGTCTTTAATGTGCAATTGCCTATGTGGCTTTAGAGGATAGATGATTAGTCTAGAATTTTATATGGAAATGAAACTACAGCTTTGAAAACAGGAACAATGACTTAAAAGCACACCTCAACCTCATGCTGAGAGACTTAACTGATGCCCAGAAATTTGTAATAACAGCAATGACAGGTCTCCAGTGTAGATGTATCTCTGGGAGTTTTACATACATTAAAGTAACTGTCGTGGAAACTTTTACTTCAGAACATGGAAAATCTGGTCCACATGACTTAGGAGGAATAGCAGAATGATAGGTGAACATCACCTCATTCACATTCTGACATGTGGTTTCTTAGAGCTGTATGTAAGCCTATTGATATTAGGCAATGAGCTCCAGTTTAAGTGTCCTCAGAAGCAAACGTTCAGTCATAAATCATATTATGAAGAAGCAGCAAGCCAAAGAACTCCATTGTCCTGGGAACTCGTCTGCTTACCAGAAGGAAGGCATGGCGAGAACAGCAAGCTCTGCTTCACCTGCAAGTATACACAGCCAGAGCAGCCCATGCATGCTGTGTCCAGAAACCAAACAACACTGGGACCTTGGGAACATATTATGGTCTCTGATGCCAGCTAATATTTACTGCTATCATTACCCATGTTCACTAGATTACCTTGCACATGCCTCACCTTCATTTAGCTGTGCATTTAGCCCCAGGAGACTGGGCATCCTTTTATAAAGCTGAAGCCTAATCCTGCTTGCTCTGTAGGAACATAATCAGACCAATTTACTCATGTAAAATTGTCTTTTTCTTTTCACATACAGAAGTCCTAGAACAGAATGCCTCACACAGCACAAACAGAATTTATGTTTTCCTACATAATTTTAAAAACATCAAATTAAAAACAACATTTAAAAACTACATCAATTCCTTTTTCATTCCCAGAAGGGGAAAAAGTAAAATGTCTAAATCCCAGAATGTGCCCCAATAAGCATGCAGAAGATAAAGTTTTTATGCATTTACTACCTCCTATCTTCCTACCTCCAAAATATTACTTTGTTTCTTTAGCTCTACTTGGCAACTTTGGATCTTGTGTTATTAACACTGAATTGATAATAAACACCTACTGCCTTCCCTGAGAACAGGCACATAGTATCAAGCTCAGCCTCATACATCATTCACTACTGTATGTAAGTGTAAAGATGCATGTATGTAAAGGCATATGATCCATTCATACATTATTAGTCTAATTTATGGGAAGAAATTTACACAATAAAATCCTCCCCAGTTAATGGTACTTAGCAGCAATGAAATGCCCAGAGTTCTGCCAGCAATGTAATAATCACATATTTGCAAGGCTGCCACAAAATAACACAAGTCGGAGTTGTCCAGAATGTTCAATATTGCAATGAAAAGTACAAACTGTAGTTCAAATATGTCTTCACTATGAATGCACTGGGTCATTTACCTTAACAATGTGAACGTGCTCTCATTATGTTCAACTTGATTAGTGTGTAGTCTAACATTTAAAAGTGCACTTCAAATGGAAGAAGGTATGAATGCATGATTGGTTCCTAATAAATTAAGCAACCCCCTAATGAACTGTGAGGGATCCATAAGAAACTGGTAGATACGAGACATAGACACTCAGAACCAGAAAAAAGTGGTAATAGCAAGGGGAAGACAGAGTAGAATTTCCTAAATACATTTGTACACTGTACTGTAATGCTCATTGCTATCTGAAGTAGTAGCAAATAGGAGGGAGTACAGTTCAAGGAGAAAGACATTTTTAGAAATTTGCCGGGGAAAGGATCATTGCTATTAAAAGCCAATGTGTAAATGAGCACTTTGGCTGATGTGATTTGGAGCCTCCTTATGATGGAGGAGGAAAACAACATTCCCTCTCCATTGGTATCTAGGAATGCTTACTTTAAATGACATTGTCATACAAAAGCAAGTCAGAAGTAAAATCTGTATTCAGGGGACTGGGCTGACTTAATAGGGAAGATGAAAAAAAGATTTTGGCTACATAACAATAAAGCGAGAGTACAAGTCCACAGCCATTGACAGAGAATTCCTTTTTATGAAATAGAAATATGCGATTACTTAGCAATTAACTTAGATTACATAGAAGAAAGAGTGAACATAAGAAACATTGTCCTACTACTGAAATGTATGAGGCTGAAAAATTCTTCGTGGAAAAAGTAAGTTTCCTCGGTGTGAGACACTACAACTAAAGGTCTATACTGAATTAAGGGCAGGGGGGGAATTCACCTCTGAAAACTGCACCTTCATGTTAACAGCAAGAGCCTTACTGCTCCCAGGTATCTCCAGGTATCATACAGTCTCAGAAATGACATAAGACACCTCAGCCTTATTCTGTTTCACTATGTCCTTAATCTTTGCAGGCTGGAAATTTAAACATAGCAGGTGGGTTAGCTTTTTTTCCCCTTCCTTCCCTTAGGGAGAGGAAAAGTAATTATGAGAAGACATGTAAGTCAAAAAAACCACAGATACTTTTTTTTTTTTTCCCCCCAGAAAGGAGTAGTATTCTTTGTGTAGGAGCCTCCACTTCATATGAAAATGACTGTTCAGCTGGGTTATGTTGCAGTGAGTTAGCTGCAGTGTAGCAATGCTTATGTATTTATCTGGGGCACTACTACATGAATACCTCTGTTCTTCTCTAACAATGATTCCTACCTCCCTGTAGCTCCTGTCACCAAATCAGTACCTGTGGAAGTAGGGTTTCAGGATTGCAATGCACAATATATGTATGTATAATAATACATATGTATAATAATATTTTCTATTATATTCTGCTGGTTAGAAGAAAACCCCAAAACTTAAACCCACACATGTAAAACACAGTTCTGCAATAATTTGCTTATTTGGGGGAGATGTACTTCATTGTAAGGTAACAGCACGGTCATCTGCTGGTAGCAGTATCTCTCATGAAACCTGCAAATATCAAACAGGAACAGCCTAAACCTAATGACACACCTGCCCCTGGTCAAAGCTGTGCTCTCTCCTAGGAACAAAGAAATAGACCCTGTCAGCCCACCTCAAATTTGCAACAACAAAACAGGAATAAATGCTATCCCTTTCAGCATCGAGTGACCACAAAAATAATGAGGGTAGGTTTAGTACTGATAGTCTTCAGCAACATCTGCTGGCGAGTACTACCTTCAAAAAGCAAGAAGGTACCACTGGGTAGAGGCATGATTTTCCCCATGCTGGAAGGGCCCACTGGACAGGATGCAGGATTGAGCTTAAAGAAATAAAGGCCTGCAACAGTCTCAAAGTATAGCTCTGGGTAAATTGTGCTGAGCCTCAGTTTTTCTGTCTGTAACTTGAATTTGTTTGACAACCTCAACTGAAAGCACTCAGCATTTTATGGTGCTGTTCACCACTGTCACAGTTACAAAGAAAGGGAAAACAGACAGGAGAATATTTGATGCCAGTATTTGCAGAAGATACTCAAACAGGAGGAAATATATTTGTTTGGGCAAGAAACAACAACTTTCCCTCAGAAGGAAAAGTAAATAGAGGGCATGAACTGTTTGGACCTTCACATGGTGTATCATGGGCACATAAGCTAGAGAATGGGTTACATGGCTACCTTTGCATGGTGGTGAACCAGCACTAGTAAATCCATCCTCTCCCTATTCCAAGCAGCCAGGTTTTGAAGGGACTAATGACTCCA